>NC_069510.1:39551406-39813906 GCF_027579735.1 Bombina bombina
TGAAAATAAACGTAAATTACAAGTGAAATATCTACCATGCTTGATTCCATCATGGACCTCTTCTTGTAGCACTATCTGTTTCTGTGTTAATAAAATCATTACATAACCCAGCTGTTTATTTATTGACTTGAGTTCAGGTTATTATTTACGTTAAACACAGCAGGAAGAGGTTCTCCTGAACAAAGAAAAACTATAGATCTTATGAGATACATTTGTAGATTTTATGCAGCCCTAGGCCACCCAATGTGCTACCTCTTCCACCTGTTTTGACCAGTTCCTTTTATCAGTTGTGTATCTGATGGCCTAAAACTTGTTTTTATATTATGCATGAAAAATGGCTTTTGAACAATAACGGGAAATTTACTTAAAGGATATCTTAAAGGGACAGTCTAGTCCAAAATAAACTTTCATGATTCAGAACGAGAATGTAATTTTAAACAATTTTCCAATTTACTTTTATCACCAATTTTGCTTTGTTCTCTTGGTATTCTTAGTTGAAAGTTTAACCTAGGAGGTTCATATGCTAATTTCTTAGACCTTGAAGGCCACCTCTTTTCAGAATGCATTTTAACAGTTTTTCACCAATAGAGGATGTTAGTTCATGTTTTTCATATAGATAACTCTGTACTCATGCACGTGAAGTTATCTGGGAGCTAGCACTGATTGGCTAAACTGCAAGTCTGTCAAAAGAACTGAAATAAAGGGTCAGTTTGCAGAGGCTTAGATACAAGATAATCACAGAGGTAAAAAGAGTATTAATATAACTGTGTTGGTTATGCAAAACTGGGTAATAAAGGGCTTATCTATCTTTTAAAACAATAACAAGTCTAGTGTAGATTGTCCCTTTAAGAGACAAAAGATACCTTAAGTGTAGGGATGGGCGAATGTGTAAATTTCTGAATTTGAATGTTATTACCAAAATTCGAATTACAAATCTGAATGTTGATATGAACAAATATTCTTAAAAATTCTATAATCGAATGCTATTTACAGTTTTCGAATGTCACTTTCGAATTTGAATGTTTATAATTAGATCAAATGTCCACATTCGAAATTTCTAATTTAACATTCTATTTAACAAATACTATTCAGAAGTTCAATAGTTCATGTGGTAGGGAATTTAGTAAATTGATACATAATAGATAAAAAATATTATCAATTCGAATGTTTCTATTTCAATCGAATATTGCATAATTTGAATATTACTTTGAAAGAAAGCATTAGAAATATTATTACAAATATATAAATTCAAATTTTTCGAAACTAATATTTTCGAATGTAATCATAAAATTTGAAACCGAACATTCGAAAATCGAATGTTAGAATGTTATGTAAACATTCGAAATTCGATTCGAACCAACGAATGTGTTAAAATTTGTTTCATTTTTCGAATGTTGCGAAACATTCGCCCATCCCTACTTAAGGGACATAAAGAATACCTTAATAAAAACTCAGCTCTAGGCCTTAAAAAAATGAATGCACTTGTAAATCTTTCAGACATTGGGGCTGATTTATCAATGTCTGGCGGACATCATCCGCTCTAGTGGATCATGTCCGCCAAAGATAGCTGAATTTAACATTGCACAAGCAGTTCTGGCTGCTAGCAGGGGATGTCAATCAACCCAATCGCACACGATCGGGCGGATTGATGTCCGCAGCCTCAGAGGAGGTGTATGAGTCAAGTAGCAGCGGTCTTAAGACCGCTGCCTCTTAACTCCTGTTTCTGGCAAGCCTGAAGGCTCATGCGGAAACAGATGCATTGGGGCCAATTGACTCTTTGATAAATCGGCCCTATTGTCTTAAATTGACATCCTAGTAAAATTGGAAGTATATAGCAGCTAAAAGACGTCTATTCACTCTCTGAACACCCCTCCCTCTTATGTGGCATAGCTCTGTACCTGATATTGGACAACTATGATCAAACATATCCCTGACTAAAGCCCTGATGATAAAAGATTCTCCTGCTTGGAGAGAAATTGTAGTGCAGACTTTACAGGGTCTAAACTCACTGAATTCTAAAAGAAAAAGGGTGGAACCCTCCAGCACTGCGAAATCTTTCACAAGCTTCCATACATGCACATTGTGCTACACTTGTCTAAAGGGTGTTCTCAGCATTTCTGTATGTGAAGGAGAGACAAGCCCAGTACAATATAGCGCTGCATGATATGAGTTTTATTACATTTACACTTTGGCCTCTAGTTATCAAGCCGTCAACTTTCTTGCATTCGACGGCACCAATACGCTCGCCTAAGATCGCCTAACATTGTTGCCGCAGACCTAAATACGTTCGGCAAAATTATCAAGAAAGCTGTCAAAAAGCCGCGCACCAAGTATGGTGCGATGAGCAGCGGACTGTTGTTAACTAACAGTCATCGATCTCGCTGCTCATCGGCTTATTCGCAGCTTTCTTGCTACCCTGTCACTAAGCACCCACACTATACTAAACTGTTTTACCCCCTATAACGCCGCTCCTGGAGCCCACCACACCTAAATAAAGTGTTTAACCCCTAAACCGACGCTCCTGGAGCCCACCGCAACTCTAATAAAGTGTTTAACCCCTAAACTGCCGCTCCCGGAGCCCACCACAACTCTAATAAAGTGTTTAACCCCTAAACCGCCGCTCCCGGAGCCCACCGCCACCTACATTATATGTATTAACCCCTAAACCGCCGCTCCCGGAGCCCACCGCCACCTACATTATATGTATTAACCCCTAAACTGCCGCTCCCGGAGCCCACCGCCACCTACATTATATGTATTAACCCCTAAACCGCCGCTCCCGGACCCCTCCGCAATGAAATAAAATGTTTACCCCTAAACCGCCGCTCACGGACCCCGCCGCCACCTACATTAAATTTATTAACCCCTAATCTGACCCCCCTACACTGCGCCACCTACATTAAATGTATTAACCCCTAATCTCCCGCCCCCAACGTCGCTGCCACTATATTAAATTTAGTAACCCCTAAACCTAAGTCTAACCCTAACCCTAACACCCCCTAACTTAAAGATAATTTAAATTAATCTAAATAAATATTCCTATCATGAAATAAATTATTCCTATTTAAAACTAAATACTTACCTATAAAATAAACCCTAAGATAGCTACAATATAACTAATAGTTACATTGTATCTAGCTTAGGGTTTATTTTAATTTTACAGGCAACTTTGTATTTATTTTAACTAGGTACAATAGTTATTAAATAGTTATTAACTATTTAATAACTACCTAGCTAAAATAAAGACAAATTTACCTGTAAAATAAACCCTAACCTAAGTTACAATTACACCTAACACTACACTATCATTAAATTAATTACCTAAATTAAAATAAATTAAATTAATTACAATTAAATAAAATTAACTAAAGTACAAAAAAAAAACTAAATTACAGAAAATAATAAAATAATTACAAGAATTTTAAACTAATTACACCTAATCTAATCCCCCTAATAAAAAAAAAAAAAAAAAAAAAATCCCTACCCTATACTAAATTACAAATAGCCCTTAAAAGGGCCTTTTGCGGGGCATTGCCCCAAAGTAATCAGCTCTATTACCTGTAAAAAAAAAATACAATACCCCCCCAACATTACAACCCACCAGCCACACACCCAACCCTACTCTAAAACCCACCCAATACCCCCTTAATAAAACCTAACACTACCCCCTTGAAGATCACCCTTGAGATTTCTTCACCCAGCCGGGCACAAGTGGTCCTCCAGAGGGGCAGAAGTCTTCATCCGATTCAGGCAGAAGAGGACCTCCAGACGGGCAGAAGTCTTCATCCAGGCGGCCTCTTTGATCTTCATCCATCCGGCGAGGAGTGGCTCCATCTTGAAGACATCCGACACGGAGCATCCATCCAGACTGACGACTACCCGACGAATGAATATTCCTTTAAATGACATCATCCAAGATGGCATCCCTTGAATTCTGATTGGCTGATGGAATTCTAACAGCCAATCGGAATAAAGGTAGGAAAGATCCTATTGGCTGATGCAATCAGCCAATAGGATTGAAGTTCAATCCTATTGGCTGATCCAATCAGCCAATAGGATTGAGCTCGCAATCTATTGGCTGTTCCAATCAGCCAATAGAATGCGACCTCAATCCTATTGGCTGATTGCATCCAATAGGATTTTTCCTACCTTAATTCCGATTGGCTGATAGAATCCTATCAGCCAATCGGAATTCAAGGGACACCATCTTGGATGATGTCATTTAAAGGAACCTTCATTCTTCGTTAGGACATTGTTTGAAGAGGATGGCTCCACATCGGCTGGATAGAAGATGGCTCCGCTCCGCTCCGGAAGGATGAAGATAGAAGATGCCGTCTGGATGAAGCCTTCTGCCGTCTGGAGGACCTCTTCTGCCCCGATCGGATGAAGACTTCTGCCGTATGGAGGACCACTTCTGCCCAGCTGGGTGAAGACAGCTCAAGGTAGGGAGATCTTCAGGGGGTTAGAGTTAGGTTTTTTTAAGGGGGGATTGGGTGGGTTTTAGAGTAGGGGTGTGTGGGTGGTGGGTTTTAATGTTGGGGGGGTATTGTATTTTTCTTTTACAGGTAAAAGAGCTGATTACTTTGGGGCAATGCCCCGTAAAAGGCCCTTTTAAGGGCTATTTGTAATTTAGTATAGGGTAGGAAAATTTTATTATTTTGGGGGGCTTTTTTATTTTATTAGGGGGATTAGATTAGGTGTAATTAGTTTAAAATTCTTGTAATTCTTTTTTTATTTTCTGTAATTTAGTGTTTGTTTTGTCTTAATTTAGTTTATTGAATTTAATTGTAATTAATTGTAGGTAGTTTAGGTAATTTATTTAATGATAGTGTAGTGTTAGGCGTAATTGTAACTTAGGTTAGGATTTATTTTACAGGTAATTTTGTACTTATTTTAGCTAGGTAGTTATTAAATAGTTAATAACTATTGTACCTAGTTAAAATAAATACAAAGTTGCCTGTAAAATAAATATAAATCCTAAGCTAGCTACAATGTAACTATTAGTTATATTGTAGCTAGCTTAGGGTTTATTTTATAGGTAAGTATTTAGTTTTAAATAGGAATAATTATTTCAGATGATTTAAAACTTAGTAAACAATGTAGTAATGCAGTAAGTAAGGCTAGCAGAATGCTTGGATGTATTGGTAGAGGTATTTGCAGCAGAAATAGTAAGGTTCTTATGCCACTTTATAGATCATTAGTTAGGCCTCATCTTGAGTATTGTGTGCAGTTCTGGAGGCCATATCTTCAGAAGGATATTAACAAACTTGAATCTGTGCAAAGGAGGGCTAACAAAATGGTACATGGTCTAAAAAATAAAACTTACCAGGATAGGCTCAATGACCTAAATATGTATAGCTTAGAGGAGAGAAGGGAAAGAGGTGATATGATAGCAACTTTCAAGTACATTAAAGGGTTTAGTAAAACTGAGGCTGTGGGTATTTTACATAAAATGGAAAATTCAAGAACAAGGGGTCATGAGCTCAAGCTAAAGGATAGTAGATTCAGGAGTAATTTGAGGAAGCACTTCTTTACAGAAAGAGTGATTGATTTATGGAATAAACTTCCTCAAGAGGTAGTAGCAACAAACACTGTGGGGGACTTTAAAAATGCATGGGACAAGCATAGGGCTATCCTACGAACTAGATAAGTTTATACTGTTAGGTAAGGTCGGGCAGACTTGCTGGGCCTATGGCTCTTATCTGCCGTCAATATCTATGTTTCTATGTATTTAATTATGTTAAATGTATTTCGTTTAATTTAAATTATATTTAAATTAGGGGGGTTAGGGTTAGGTTTAGACTTAGGTTTAGGGGTTAATAACTTTAATATAGTAGCGGCGACGTTGGGGGTGGCAGATTAGGGGTTAATAAATGTAAGTAGGTGTCGGCGATGTTAGGGAAGGCAGATTAGGGGTTAATAAAATGTAACTAGTGTTTGCCAGGTGGGAGTGCGGCGGTTTAGGGGTTAATACATTTATTAAAGTGGCGGCGATGTCCGGTCGGCAGATTAGGGGTTAATAAATGTAGGTAGGTGGCGGCAACGTTAGGGGCGGCAGATTAGGGGTTAATAAATATAATGTAGGTGTCGGCGATGTTAGGGGCAGCAGATTAGGGGTTCATAGGTATAATGTAGGTGGCGGCGATGTCTGGTCGGCAGATTAGGGGTTAACAATTTTTATTACAGTGTTTGCGATGTGGGGTTAATAGGTAGTTTAGGGGTTAGTAGGTAGTGGTCCTCCAGACGGGCAGAAGTCTTCATCCAAGCCGGGAAGAAGAGGTCCTCCAGACGGGCAGAAGTCTTCATCCAGGCGGCATCTTCTATCTTCATCCATCCGGTGCGGAGCGGCTCCATCTTCAAGACATCCGACGCGGAGCATTCTCTGCAAACGAAGTCCAACTGAAGAATGAAGGTTCCTTTAAATGACGTCATCCAAAATGGCGTCCCTTGAATTCCGATTAGCTGATAGAATTCTGATGCAATCAGCCAATAGGATTGAGCTTGCATTCTATTGACTGATCCAATCAGCCAATAGAATGCGAGCTTAATCCTATTGGCTGATTGCATCTTGGATGACGTAATTTAAAGGAACCTTCATTCTTCAGTTGGACTTCGTTTGAAGAGGATGCTCCACGTTGGATGTCTTGAAGATGGAGCCGCTCCACGCCGGATGGATGAAGATAGAAGATGCCGCCTGGATGAAGACTTCTGCCCATCTGGAGGACCTCTTCTTCCCGGCTTGGATGAGGACAACTGCCCGTCTGGAAGACCACTTCTGCCGGCTTCGTTGAGGACTTCGGCCCGGTTGGGTGAAGACTTCTCAAGGTAGGGTGATCTTCAAGGGGTTAGTGTTAGGTTTTATTAAGGGGGTATTGGGTGGGTTTTAGAGTAGGGTTGGGTGTGTGGGTGGTGGGTTTTAATGTTGGGAGGGTATTGTACTTTTTTTTACAGGTAAAAGAGCTGATTACTTTGGGGCAATGCCCCGCAAAAGGCCCTTTTAAGAGCTAGTTGTAATTTAGTATAGGGTAGGGCTTTTTATTATTATTATTTTGGGGGCTTTTTTATTTTATTAGGGGGATTAGATTAGGTGTAATTAGTTTAAAAAACATGTAATTATTTTATTATTTTCTGTAATTTAGTTTTTTTTTTCCGTACTTTAGATAATTTTTTTAAATTGTAATTAATTGTATTTAGTTTAGGTAATTAATTTAATTATAGTGTAGTGTTAGGTGTAATTGTAACTTAGGTTAGGATTTATTTTACAGGTAAATTTGAATTTATTTTAACTAGGTAGCTATTAAATAGTTAATAACTATTTAATAACTATTGTACCTAGTTAAAATAAATACAAAGTTGCCTGTAAAATAAAAATAAACCCTAAGCTAGATACAATGTAACTATTAGTTATATTGTAGCTAGCTTATGGTTTATTTTATAGGTAAGTATTTAGTTTGAAATAGGAATAATTTAGTGAATTGTAGTAATTTTATTTAGATTTATTTCAATTATATTTAAGTTAGGGGGTGTTAGGGTTAGGGTTAGACTTAGAGTTAGGGGTTAATACATTTAATATAGTTGCGGCGACGTTGGGGGCGGCAGATTAGGGTTAATAAATGTAGGTAGGTGTCGACGATGTTAGGGACGGCAGATTAGGGGTTAATAAATTTTAACTAGTGTTTGCGATGCGGGAGGGCGGCGGTTTAGGGGTTGATATATTTTTTATAGTGGCGGCGATGTCCGGTTCGGCAGATTAGGGGTTAAAAAAATTGTATTTAGTTTTTGCGATGTGGGGGGGGGGGGCCTCGGTTTAGGGGTTAATAGGTAGTTTATGGGTGTTAGTGTACTTTTTAGCACTTTAGTTAAGAGTTTTATGCTACGGCGTTAGCCCATAAAACTCTTAACTACTGACTTTTAAATGCGGTATCAGTCTTGACAGGAGAGGCTGTACTGCTCACTTTTTGGAAGACTCGTAATACCGGCGTTATGCAAGTCCCATTGAAAATATAGGATATGCAATTGACGTAAGTGGATTTGCAGTATTTTCGAGTCTAAAAATACGCTAAGTGAGCGGTGAGCCTGTCATTTCAAGACTCGTAATACCAGCGGGCGTTAAAAAGCAGCTTTGGGACCTCTGAACGCTGCTTTTTAACCCTAACGCACAACTTGTAATCTAGCCGTATTTTATTAGCATATTTTCCTCAAATTATATTTGCAGTGTATTTGGTATGTGTTTATGCAGTGATTGTATGATATATACGTTATTTCTCACATTTTGTCCATGAGATTAAAAAAAAAAAATACTTCTTAGAATTTTTTGGGTCATGACTACCAAATGTTAAGAAGATAAGATAGAGAAAAAAATGTTTCAATGCATATTCTGTATTTTTTTCTTACCACAGAACACACAAAACCATGCACACACCCCCACACTCACAGACATGCATACACAGTCAATTACACACACACATACAGACATGCATACAGTCAATCTCTCTCACACACCCAGACATGCATACATAGTCAATCACACCCAGACATGCATACACAGTCAATCACACACACACACCCAGACATGCATACACAGTCAATCACACACACACACACACACAGACATGCATACACAGTCAATCACACACACACACCCAGACATGCATACACAGTCTATCACACCCAGACATGCATACACAAACACAAACACACACACACAGACATGCATACACAGTCAATCACAAACACATAGACATGCATACACAGTCAATCACACCCACACAGACATGCATACACAGTCAATCACACACACACACACACAACCAGACATGCATACAGTCAATCACACCCAGACATGCATACACAGTCAATCACACACACACACATACCCAGACATGCATACACAGTCAATCACATACACACACAGACATGCATACACAGTCAATCACACCCAGACATGCATACACAGTCAATCACACACACCAAGACATGCATACACAGTCAATCACACACACACAGACATGCACAGACATGCACCCAGACATGCATACACAGTCAAACACACACACACAGACATGCATACACAGTCAATCACACCCACACATAGACATGCATACACGGTCAATCACACCCACGCAGACATGCATACACAGTCAATCACACACACACACCCAGACATGCATACAGTCAATCACACCCAGACATGCATACACAGTCAATCACACAAACACATACCCAGACATGCATACACAGTCAATCACACACACACACACACACACACACACAGACATGCACACACATTCAATCACACCCAGACATGCATACACAGTCAATCACACACACACACACCCAGATATGCATACACAGTCAATCACACACACACAGACATGCATACAGTCAATCTCTCACACACACCCAGACATGCATACACAGTCAATCACACACACAGAGACATGCATACAGTCAATCTCTCACACACACCCAGACATGCATACAGTCAATCACACCCAGTATACAATGTATAGTGTACACAATCCCAACATTTGGCTATAATAAACCACACATAGAAACTTCAGTTTTCTCAGGAGCAGTCAGATTATCTGACTGACACAATATGTGCATGCAGGTCTCCTAAATACAGGCACTAAATACACTGTACTGCCAGTGCCTACCTCTTTTATAGCCAGCTCTGTTAGTCCTTTCCTCCCCAGCATTAGAAGACTGCTGCTCTGCACTGACTGAACCCTCCACTCGGGCGGGAGCCCCTCCCTCACACTCTGATTTGCTGGTCCTTGCTCCAATGCTTTCTGGAACACACACACACACACACACACAGACATGCATACACAGTCAATCACACACACACACCCAGACATGCATACACAGTCAATCACACCCAGACATGCATACACAGTCAAACACAAACACACAGACATGCATACACAGTCAATCACAAACACATAGACATGCATACACAGTCAATCACACCCACACAGACATGCATACACAGTCAATCACACACACACACACACACACACAACCAGACATGCATACAGTCAATCACACCCAGACATGCATACACAGTCAATCACACACACACACATACCCAGACATGCATACACAGTCAATCACACACACACACAGACATGCATACACAGTCAATCACACCCAGACATGCATACACAGTCAATCACACACACCAAGACATGCATACACAGTCAGAGGGGGTGAGGAGTGAAGATTAGATCAGACTCAGCTTGCTTCCCCAAGTCTGATATGCTCCCAATATCAGATGTGTGAAAGTGTGCAAGGTGGGGGTGGGGAGCGCTCAAAGAAGAGCTGTGAGTTGGACTGTGATTCTTAACTATTCCTTAAAATCCTTCAAATCTTCTCACAAAAAATCCTAAATTAAAGTGTTAATAAATTAATCACTATACTATGTGGTAGTAGACGTTTCTACAAAGAGTGTACTTTGTGTTAAAACTTATTTCCCCTAATCGGCAATTTTGTAACAATATATATTGTTTGAAACTTAGTTTAAAGTGCAGTGCGGTATTTATCCTATTTCTTAATACTTCTATCCGTAGTGTGTAAGCACAATGTTGTGAATACAATATACTTATACTTATAAGTGAATGAAATTTTTTTTTACAGTGGTTTAGAAAAAAAATATTTACTTAAAACATGTTAAAATACAAATACAAATACAAATACTGTTGCTGAAGACAATTCATATGATGTTCCGTATCTTTATAATTAAAGCATATATTAGAGCATATCCATATCCTATGAAAAAATGTAATTGTTTAAAAATAATGTTTTTCGGTGAGTTCAGATATTGTGATTCTTTAGTAATGTATCTGATAAAGTATTCTTAAGTTATTCTTAAGTTGTGGCCACAACTAGTCCATAGATTAAAAAGTCCCAAAGGTAAAAACAAATTGGCTCAACTCCCCCTAACCGGACCTCCGATATCCCTTACCTCCGTGATATTAATCGTGGTGCCGTGGGTTCTGGGAAGAGTGCTTCTGTGTACAAGCCGAGTTTGTTGTGTCTCCCGTCGGCGTGCCGCCGTTTGGGTCGCTTCCGCAACTACTTCCTACCCAGGTGTGTTTGATGTCCGTCTGACGTGGTGCACGGAGGACCTATCGGGTAGCCGGATCGTGGGGGGAGTGTTTCCTGTGATCCTTCTGCTGGAGCTAATAGTATCCACACTCGATGTCGTTTTCTACGCGTTTCAGCGCTGTACCTTGCGCCTTTATCAAGACTGTATACTCTAGTGTGTTCCTTAAGCTCCTTTATAGTCTTTAGAAATTCGGATACTCCCCCTAATCAATTAGAGGTTGTGCTCTTAATATGCTGACGGTTTATTGGATGTTGTTATTTTGTCTTATATATATATTATTCTAATAACAATATTAGCAAAAATAGGTTAACAAAAAGAGATTAACAAAATGAGATGAAATACAATCACTAAATAGAAATAAACAGTATATGGCGATTTATGCTAAGTGGGGAGATATATAATAGCTGTATAGAGTATGTGTTCCTCGAATTACAAAGTCTAAAGATATTCTGATATACATTATGTATTACATAGGTAAAGTGGCTGATTCCATATATATTGCCTGTATATTTGGCATAGGATACATATAGGAGAAGTGTTTACAAATTCAAACATTCCTTTAGTTGTTTATATAAACAATATTTTATATATAATACCTATAGGATTGGAGTGTGTTGGTATTCTAATGTAAGTTTCCTTTATTATATAAATGGATTTAGGTTGAGTTCTGCATTCAGGCCATTAGGAGTAAGTGTATTAAACTTAAATATTAATTCAGCTTCCTTTAATAACAACATTTTTTCCATGTTACCTCCTCTGTCATTATGTACTTTTTTTATGCCCCAATATATAAATCCTACCGGTTTTTTATGGTGTTGTTCTTTAAAGTGTTTGGAAAGTAAATGTTTACAGTTGCCTGGATAGGATCAGAGAACACCTTTCCAATATTAAAAGAGGCAACTGTAAACATTTACTTTCCAAACACTTTAAAGAACAACACCATAAAAAACCGGTAGGATTTATATATTGGGGCATAAAAAAAGTACATAATGACAGAGGAGGTAACATGGAAAAAATGTTGTTATTAAAGGAAGCTGAATTAATATTTAAGTTTAATACACTTACTCCTAATGGCCTGAATGCAGAACTCAACCTAAATCCATTTATATAATAAAGGAAACTTACATTAGAATACCAACACACTCCAATCCTATAGGTATTATATATAAAATATTGGTTATATAAACAACTAAAGGAATGTTTGAATTTGTAAACACTTCTCCTATATGTATCCTATGCCAAATATACAGGCAATATATATGGAATCAGCCACTTTACCTATGTAATACATAATGTATATCAGAATATCTTTAGACTTTGTAATTCGAGGAACACATACTCTATACAGCTATTATATATCTCCCCACTTAGCATAAATCGCCATATACTGTTTATTTCTATTTAGTGATTGTATTTCATCTCATTTTGTTAATCTCTTTTTGTTAACCTATTTTTGCTAATATTGTTATTAGAATAATATATATATAAGACAAAATAACAACATCCAATAAACCGTCAGCATATTAAGAGCACAACCTCTAATTGATTAGGGGGAGTATCCGAATTTCTAAAGACTATAAAGGAGCTTAAGGAACACACTAGAGTATACAGTCTTGATAAAGGCGCAAGGTACAGCGCTGAAACGCGTAGAAAACGACATCGAGTGTGGATACTATTAGCTCCAGCAGAAGGATCACAGGAAACACTCCCCCCACGATCCGGCTACCCGATAGGTCCTCCGTGCACCACGTCAGACGGACATCAAACACACCTGGGTAGGAAGTAGTTGCGGAAGCGACCCAAACGGCGGCACGCCGACGGGAGACACAACAAACTCGGCTTGTACACAGAAGCACTCTTCCCAGAACCCACGGCACCACGATTAATATCACGGAGGTAAGGGATATCGGAGGTCCGGTTAGGGGGAGTTGAGCCAATTTGTTTTTACCTTTGGGACTTTTTAATCTATGGACTAGTTGTGGCCACAACTTAAGAATAACTTAAGAATACCTTATCAGATACATTACTAAAGAATCACAATATCTGAACTCACCGAAAAACATTATTTTTAAACAATTACATTTTTTCATAGGATATGGATATGCTCTAATATATGCTTTAATTATAAAGATACGGAACATCATATGAATTGTCTTCAGCAACAGTATTTGTATTTGTATTTGTATTTTAACATGTTTTAAGTAAATATTTTTTTTCTAAACCACTGTAAAAAAAAATTTCATTCACTTATAAGTATAAGTATATTGTATTCACAACATTGTGCTTACACACTACGGATAGAAGTATTAAGAAATAGGATAAATACCGCACTGCACTTTAAACTAAGTTTCAAACAATATATATTGTTACAAAATTGCCGATTAGGGGAAATAAGTTTTAACACAAAGTACACTCTTTGTAGAAACGTCTACTACCACATAGTATAGTGATTAATTTATTAACACTTTAATTTAGGATTTTTTGTGAGAAGATTTGAAGGATTTTAAGGAATAGTTAAGAATCACAGTCCAACTCACAGCTCTTCTTTGAGCGCTCCCCACCCCCACCATGCATACACAGTCAATCACACACACACAGACATGCACAGACATGCACCCAGACATGCATACACAGTCAAACACACACACATAGACATGCATACACAGTCAATCACACCCACACATAGACATGCATACACGGTCAATCACACCCACACAGACATGCATACACAGTCAATCACACACACACACACCCAGACATGCATACAGTCAATCACACCCAGACATGCATACACAGTCAATCACACACACACACCCAGACATGCATACAGTCAATCACACCCAGACATGCATACACAGTCAATCACACAAACACATACCCAGACATGCATACACAGTCAATCACACACACACACAGACATGCACACACATTCAATCACACCCAGACATGCATACACAGTCAATCACACACACACACACCCAGATATGCATACACAGTCAATCACACACACACAGACATGCATACAGTCAATCTCTCACACACACCCAGACATGCATACAGTCAATCACACCCAGTATACAATGTATAGTGTACACAATCCCAACATTTGGCTATAATAAACCACACATAGAAACTTCAGTTTTCTCAGGAGCAGTCAGATTATCTGACTGACACAATATGTGCATGCAGGTCTCCTAAATGCAGGCACTAAATACACTGTACTGCCAGTGCCTACCTCTTTTATAGCCAGCTCTGTTAGTCCTTTCCTCCCCAGCATTAGAAGACTGCTGCTCTGCACTGACTGAACCCTCCACTCGGGCGGGAGGGCGGGAGCCCCTCCCTCACACTCTGATTTGCTGGTCCTTGCTCCAATGCTTTCTGGAACATGTAGTTCCGGCCCTTCAGTTCAGAGACTAGGCCCAAAAGCACCTGACTAAATTTCTGGAGTGGCGGTCAGACGGGGGGCCTTGTAAAGGTCCCAAACTACTTGCCAACACCCAGTCAGGGGCCAGGCTCTCTCCCAGTGGGCCCCTGAAAGGAATCACCCATTTCACCCCCTGATGGCGGCCCTGCATCCCGGGGACATTTCCGGGGACATTATTTGTCCGGGGACAGTCTCCACAATCCGACTGAGATAATGCAAATAAAAATATATAAATTGCAATTAAAATAAAGTATAGAATTTCGTCTGTCTTTGTTGATAATGATTCGCTGTGTACAATACTATAGTAGAGCTCAATATTTTAAATAATATGTAAAATTTTCAAAGTTCCAATCTTATGTAAATTTATATATATAATTTTTATATTCTTAATATTCATTCGTTTTTCATTAAAAATGAAATAGCTTTGATTTGTGGAGCAGCGATACTTACTTGCAACTCGCTCCAATTGTTTCCAAAATGATTGCTCCTTCGTTGCAAGCATGCGCGGTTTGTGGACGCGCATTAAGTCTGCTACATCATCCAGTACTTCACGCATGCACATTAACGTTGTGTGACATTTCAAAAAAGGGGCTAAACACCCCGGGGGGGAAAACCAGATTTGTTAAGAACTGTTAATCACAGCAGAAATGAGGGACATAATGGCGGGCGGAAGAATCGACTATAACAATCGGAGTTAAATAAATATATATATATTTTTTTCAGATGCGATTGAGAAAAAATGATGACTTAGTCACTTTTTGGGGGGGAATTATACACTATGCGAATGAGCAAGTTGCTTGAATTTACATGCCCTTTAAGGTGCATGGGTTAATATTGTTGAGCATGGTAAGTCCAGTAACCGAAATGGTGTGAGAGGAAATAACAATGCGATTAGGGTAACCATTTTTTTCTAGTGTCAACGGTATAAGAGAACAGATTGTGGGGGGGGGAGGGTAAAGAGGGGAGAGGCAGAGGGAAAATAAGAAAAAATTAAATAAAATAAATAATGATAATTCAAATAGAATATGTAAATTAATACATTTCTCGATCTCTGGACAGTTGGACCTCATCGGCGAAGCTCAGTTAGGATGAATCGCCATTTATGGTGTCCATGGCCTCTATTTATCAAGCTGTCAACCGCAAATACACTAGAATTCCGAAGCGTATTTGTGGCGAGCCTGATTCGCTGTAGTTATCAAACACTACAGACCGGCAAAAGTAGAATATAGTGACGTAACAAACGATCCGGCGGACTCAGTCCGACACAGATCGATGGTTACGTCACACCAGATGTTCCGAACGCAAGTTCGGCACAATCTGACTACTTTTGGAAGTTATCAAAAGTCTACCAGGTACGCTCACCACTATTCCGGCCCAGCATACCTGGTTTTCAATCCGCCGCCCTGGAGGCGGCGGATGCCATAGGAATCAATGGGAGTCTGACAGCAGCGAAAGCTCATGTTCGCTGCTGCCCGATATCCCATTGGTTCCTATGGGAACGTCTACACCTAACACCCTAACATGTACCCCGAGTCTAAACACCCCTAATCTGCCCCCCTACACCTCTGCCAACTACATTATACATATTAACCCCTAAACTGCCGCTCCCGGACCCCGCCGCAACTCTAATAAATTTATTAACCCCTAAACCGCCTCTCCCGGACCCCGCCGCAACTCTAATAAATTTATTAACCCCTAAACCGCCACTCCCGAACCCCGCCGCAACTAAATAAACTTATTAACCCCTAAACTACTGCTCCCGGACCCCGCCACAACTAAATAAACTTATTAACCCCTAAACCGCCGCTCACGGACCCCCCCCCGCAACAAAATAAAATGTTTAACCCCTGAACCGCCGCTCCCGGACCCCACCACCACCTACATTATATTTATTAACCCCTAATCTGCCCCCCCTACACCGCCGCCACTATAATAAATATATTAACTCCTAAACCTAAGTCTAACCCTAACACCCCCTAACTTAAATATAATTTAAATAAATCTAAATAAATATTCCTATAATTAACTAAATTATTTAAAACTAAATACTTACCTATAAAATAAACCCTAAGATAGCTACAATATAATTAATAGTTACATTGTAGCTATCTTAGGATTTATTTTTATTTTACAGGCAACTTTGTATTTATTTTAACTAGGTAGAAGAGTTATTAAATAGTTATCAACTATTTAATAACTACCTAGCTAAAATACTTACAAAATTACCTGTAAAATAAAACCTAACCTAAGTTACACTAACACCTAACACTACACTATAATTAAATAAATTAAATTAATTAACTACAATTACCTACAATTAAATAAAATTAAATAAAATTATCTAAAGTACAAAAAAATAAAAAACACTAAATTACAGAAATTAATAAAATAATTACAAGTTTTTTAAACTAATTACACCTAATCTAATCCCCCTAATAAAATAAAAAAGCCTCCCGAAATAATAAAATTCCCTACCCTATACTAAATTACAAATAGCCCTTAAAAGGGCCTTTTGCGGGGCATTGCCCCAAAGTAATCAGCTCTATTACCTGTAAAAAGAGAAATACAACCCCCCCAACATTAAAACCCACCACCCACACACCCAACCCTACTCTAAAACCCACCCAAACCCCCCTTAAAAAAACCTAACACTAACGCCTTCAGCCAATCGGAATTGAAGGGAAGCCATCTTGGATGACGTCATTTAAAGGAACATTCATTCGTCATTAGTCATCGGCCGAGATGGATGCTCTGCGTCGGATGTCTTGAAGATGGACCCGCTCCAGATGAATGAAGATAGAAGATGCCGTCTGGATGAAGTCTTCTGCCCGTCTGGAGGTCCTCTTCTGCCCGGATCAGATGAAGACTTCTGCCCCTCTGGAGGACCACTTGTGCCCGGCTGGGTGAAGACGGCTCAAGGTAGGGTGATCTTCAAGGGGGTAGTGTTAGGTTTTTTTAAGGGGGGTTTGGGTGGGTTTTAGAGTAGGGTTGGGTGTGTGGGTGTGTGGTTTTAATGTTGGGGGGGTTGTATTTCTTTTTTTACAGGTAAAAGAGCTGATTACTTTGGGGCAATGCCCCGCAAAAGGCCCTTTTAAGGGCTATTTGTAATTTAGTATAGGGTAGGGAATTTTATTATTTTGGGGGCTTTTTTATTTTATTAGGGGAATTAGATTAGGTGTAATTAGTATAACATTCTTGTAATTATTTTTTTATTTTCTGTAATTTAGTGTGGTTTTTTTTTTGTACTTTAGTTTATTTAATTTAATTGTATTTAATTGTAGGTAATGTAGTTAATTTATTTAATTATTTTAATTATAGTGTAGTGTTAGGTGTAATTGTAACTTAGGTTAGGATTTATTTTACAGGTATATTTGTATTTATTTTAACTAGGAAGTTATTAAATAGTTAATAACTATTTAATAACTATTGTACCTAGTTAAAATAAATACAAACTTGCCTGTAAAATAAATATAAACCCTAAGCTAGATACAATGTAACTATTAGTTAAATTGTAGCTAGCTTAGGGTTTATTTTATAGGTAATTATTTAGTTTTAAATAGGAATAATTTAGTTAATTATAGTAATTTTATTTAGTTATTTAAATTATATTTAAGTTAGGGGGTGTTAGGGTTAGACTTAGGTTTAGGGTTTAATATGTTTATTATAGTGGCGGCGGTGTAGGGGGGGCAGATTCGGAGTTAATAAATATAATGTAGGTGGTGGTGGGCTCCGGGAGCGGCGGTTTAGGGGTTAAACAATTTATTTAGTTGCAGCGGGGTCCGGGATCAGCAGGATAGGGGTTAATAACTTTATGTAGGTGGCGGCGGTATAGAGGGCAGCAGATTAGGGGTTAATAGGTATAATGTAGGTAGCGACGGGGTCCGGGAGTGGCGGTTTAGGGGTTAATACATTTATTAGAGTTGCGCCGGGGTCCGGGAGTGGTGGTTTAGGGGTTAATACATTTATTAGAGTTGCGGTGGGCTCTGGGAGCGGCGGTTTAGGGGTTAATATCTTTATTTAGGTGCGGGGGGCTCTGGGAGCGGCGATATAGGGGGTAAAACTGTATAGTATAGTGTGGGTGCTTAGTGACAGGGTAGCAAGAAAGCTGTTAAAAAGCCGAAGAACAGCGAGATCGATGACTGTTAGTTAACAACAGTCCGCTGCTCATCGCACCGTACTTGGTGCGCGGCTTTTTGACAGCTTTGTTGATAATTTTGGCGAACGTATTCAGGTCCGTGGCGGCGATGTTAGGCGATCTTAGGCGAGCGTATTGGTGCCGGCGAATGCAAGAAAGTTGACGGCTTGATAAGAAGGGGCCCATATCTCATGATACAGGTCAAGCTTATCTCGTATTTGGTAGGGATAAATTTTCATATTTTTAATGTATTTCATAAAAGGCTGTATTTGGTATGGAGCCAGGGTGAAACCCTCTTCCATTCTCTTGCTATGACTAGCTTCATTGCAGTCAGGAGATAAACCAAAAGAGTTTTGGAAGATGGGGCCATGAATTGCTCCTTCACCATTAAATCTTCCAGCTCCTCCATAGTGGCAATCTTTTGCTCTCTGATCCACTGTTTAAAGGCTGTCATCAGGTTTCCAACAACTGCAGTATAGCTCTCTGATATACTCCTCTGCAGAGTACGGAATTTATTTCTGCATACCTCAGGAGTGAGATTATACCTCCTCTGCAGTGCAGCTTTAATTGCATCATAGTCCTGATCAAACTCTGGGGCAAGTTCAGCAAAGCTTCCAGTGCAGGACCTTTCAGACCAGGGGTAAGGTACTTGGCCCACTGCTCCCTTGGCAGCTGGAACTGTCTGCAAACTTTTTTAAAGCTACACAGGAATACATCCACATCGCCATTTTTCTCCAGAGTAGGAAAATTCTCTGCATGCACTCTGGGAACAGAGAAGTCTCTTGGTTCACTAACAACAGGTGAGACAGTCTCTCTCTCCAAACATGCAAGCTGTAATTGATGCTCTCTCTCAGCCTGTCGTTTAGCAGCCTCTCTCTCTCTCTCTCTCTCTCTCTCAAAGCTTGGCCTCAGCACCCTGTCTCTTTGCCTGTCTCTCTGTGGCCTCCCTCTCAGCTGCTTCCCTAGCAGCCTGTCTCTCTGCAGCCTCCCTCTCAGCTGCTTCCCTAGCAGCCTGTCTCTCATGACACTTTGCAATCAGCTCCATGCACAAACTTGCATCCACTGAGCCCATATGTTTCAGAACAGTCTGCAAATAACAGTCCAATGGATCTCCAGCTCTTGATGAATCACTGCCCACAGCTGCAGGCACCTCTCCTGAGGCTTCAGCTTGTGCAGCCTGGCTGCTATCATATTCTGTAAGAACTTGTACTAATCCATCTTTGGTCTTTCCACAGGAGAAAATCTTTCTCTTCTGGCATACCAGTGCCATCATTTCCTTGGTCTGCTGCTGGTATACCTCCATAGTAAAAAATAAAATAGAAAAGAAAAACAGATAATAGGGAAGGGGACTGTTTGCAATGTGTAACTATATAATGCACTGAGTTTTAGCCTTTGGAAATTGTGAGAGTCACAATTTCTTTTAACACTGGGATTTTCACACTAGCAAGTCCACAAAGCACTAAAATCTAATAAAAAAATGATCTACACCTCTGCCCACCAATTTGTGACGACCAGAGTTAACCAACCCTGCGCCAGTCACTTGTTTGGCACAGATAGGGTTATTAGACCCCTTCTACTGTCACTAATCTCTCACCGTCTAGCCACTCCAGGCAAGTCTGTGACTTAGTTCAGTGGGTGCAAGTGTTAACAACACTCTCTAGTCTGTACTAGACATAAAAGAAATGCCCCAAACTCCCCTTTAATGCCACCCACATTAAACTACAACTAGCTCTAAGCTGCTGCCACCACTTAGAATTAATATTATATGGGAAATCCTAAGAAAACCCAGACTTACAATTTAACAGAGTACAATTTAGGAGAAATATAATCTTAAATACACAGTCTTAATACTACCAGTCTCTTTCAGTAACGTGGTTCAAATATTAGACAAAGGCAAAAACTTAATAACTGAATTATTTATTATGCGAAAAATTAGCACAATGCATTATTAATAAAAAGATGTTAACAAATAGAATTACACAAGCAAACAGTTTTAAAATAAAAAAGAGAAATTACAGAAACCCTTATACTTTACTAGTCTTGGTATCTGTGCCAGGGAGAGTGGCAGGAAAAGATTGTCTCTCACTGTTGGTATACAGCCTCCCATGTAAGAATGAACATTTTTAAATGTTAAAACACAAAAATGTATACCTCTTTCCATGATATCAGATTGCTTGAGCCAACCTTCTTGCAGGGGGGCTAGGGAAATATCCACCCCTCTCTTTTACGAACGGTCATAAAGCTCAGCACCTTTGGCTGAAATCATAGAACACATTACAACTTCTGATAGGCAAATTCAGCACATTCACCTATATAAGCAACTTCCCAGGGACATGATGAGAATTAGTTTGGTACCAAATATGACATGGTTGTCATATCCCCATCATCTAGTGTCATAACAGGTTTAAAAGTGTATCTTAACCCCTTAGTGACCAGAGCACTTTTCCATTTTCTGTCCGTTTGGGACCAAGGCTATTTTTACATTTCTGCGGTGTTTGTGTTTAGCTGAAATTTTCCTCTTACTCATTTACTGTACCCACACATATTATATACCGTTTTTCTCGCCATTAAATGGACTTTCTAAAAATACCATTATTTTCATCATATCTTATCATTTACTATAAAAAAAATTATAAAATATGAGGAAAAATGGAAAAAAACACACTTTTTCTAACTTTGAACCCCAAAATCTGTTACATATCTACAACCACCAAAAAACACCCATGCTAAATTGTTTCTAAATTTTGTCCTGAGTTTAGAAATACCCAATGTTTACATCTTCTTTGCTTTTTTTGTAACTTATAGGGCCATAAATACAAGTAGCACTTTGCTATTTTCAAACCATTTTTTTTCAAAATTAACACTAGTTACATTAGAACACTAATATCTTTCAGGAATCCCTGAATATCCATTGACATGTATATATTTTTTTTTAGAAGACATCCCAAATTATTGATCTAGGCCCATTTTGGTATATTTCATGCCACCATTTCACCGCCAAATGCGATCAAATACAAAAAATTGTTCACTTTTTCACAAATTTTTTCACAAACTTTCAGTTTCTCACTGAAATTATTTACATACTGCTTGTGCAATTATGGCATAAATGGTTGTAAATTCTTCTCTGGGATCCCCTTTGTTCAGAAATAGCAGACATATATGGCTTTGGCATTGCTTTTTGGTAATTAGAAGGCCGCTAAATGCCACTGCGCACCACACGTGTATTATGCCCAGCAGTGAAGGGGTTAATTAGGGAGCATGTAAGGAGCTTTTTGGGGTAATTTTAGCTTTAGTGTAGTGTAGTAGACAACCCCAAGTATTGATCTAGGCCCATTTTGGTATATTTCATGCCACCATTTCACCGCCAAATGCGATCAAATTAAAAAAAATGTAACATTTTTCACAATTTTAGGTTTCTCACTGAAATAATTTACAAACAGCTTGTGCAATTATGGCACAAATGGTTGTAAATGCTTCTCTGGGATCCCCTTTGTTCAGAAATAGCAGACATATATGACTTTGGAGTTGCTTTTTGGTAATTAGAATGCTGCTAAATGGCGCTGCGCATCACACGTGTATTATGGCTAGCAGTGAAGGGGTTAATTAGGTAGCTTGTAGGGAGCTTGCAGGGTTAATTTTAGCTTTAGTGTAAAGATCAGCCTCCCACCTGAAACATCAGACCCCCTGATCCCTCCCAAACATCTCTCTTCCCTCCCCTACCCCACAAATGTCCCCGCCATCTTAAGTACTGGCAGAAACTCTGCCAGTACTAAAATAAAAGGTATATTTGGGCTTTTTTGTGCATTTTTTGTTAGCATATTTACATATGCTTCTGTGTAGGGATCCCCCTTAGCCCCCAACCTCACTGATCCCCCACTAAACAGCTCTCTAACCCTCCCCCTCTGACTTAATGTGCGCCATCTTGGGTACTGGCAGCTGTCTGCCAGTACCCAGTTTAGTGAAAAAAAATGCTTTTTTTTTTATAAAATATGTCCCTTTTCTGTAGTGTAGCTTTCCCCCCCCCCCAAGACCAACCCCCCACCCCTTCCAGATCCCTTAGATGGTTTTGAAAAAAGTTTATTTCATTTTTTTTTTACTTTTCCTTTTCTACTTTTCTGTAGTGTAGCGGTTCCCACCCGCTCCCGCCCCGTGCACGCGCCCGCCCGCCACCCCCCGTGCACGCGCGCGCGCCCGTGCGCGCGCCCGTGCGCGCCCCCGACGGTCCCGATCCCGATCCCCGTGACGTCACGCGCAACACCGATGGCCGCCCACCCGCCTCCCAATTCGGCTCCCACCCACCAACGATACCGGCCATCGATGTCCGGTGCAGAGAGGGCCACAGAGTGGCTCTCTCTGCATCGGATGGCCATGTATGGTTATTGCAGGATGCCTCCATATCGAGGCATCACTGCAATAACCGGAAAGCAGCTGGAAGCGAGCAGGATCGCTTCCAGCTGCTTTCCACACCGAGGACGTGCAGGGTACGTCCTCAGGCGTTAACTGCCTTTTTTTTGAGGACGTACCCTGCACGTCCTCGGTCATTAAGGGGTTAAATTGTACTATTGTCCTCTTATTGACCTTATCTGCTCTGGGGAGAGGCACTGCTTTGTGGCTCTATAGCTGACAAGCTTGCTTGCTTTATGGAACAATGCATACACAATAACATTTGGTGAAGGGGACCTTAGAAACTATTTATTAGGGGGGTCTGGTTTATCAAAGGAAAAACACACACACAGCACATAAACACAGTAACACATTTCTTCTTAAAAAATAAATGTTTTTAGCACACAGGCTAAAGAATATTAACCCCTTAGCATCTAAATTATGAGGTATTCATGACAATGGTTATTAACCTGCTCTCATCCAAAGTAATCCTGAAAACTTGACCTGTTAGGGAGGCACAATGACACAGTGACAATGAGACACGCTGCCCCAGCATGGAGGGTTAGACCCAGGATATGACAAATCCAGATGACAAGACAAAATCAAGGTAAGTTCAGGCCCAATGTCAATACTGTGGAACCTAAATACAGTGCCAAATTGGGATCCAAAGGGGTAAACAATTTCCAGGCAAAAGGTCAGACTCTTGCGGGCAACAACAGAACAAAATCAGAAACAGGCAGGGGTTATACACAGAGAACAGCAGAAGCAGGAATGGAAGTAGCACACCCAGGAATACAGTCCTATACACGGGCAAACACAGGCAGCATCTTATAAATATATATATATTTCTGTTTTTGTATGCTCCATGTGAACCATGAAAGAAAAATGGTGGGGTTTTGGTCATGATTTACACAGAATTTTTAAGATATCTATTGTACAGTATGTTTTCTAAGTACTCAGTGCTTCTAGGGTAGCTAAGTATTCTGGGTAGTAACATGTAAAAGAGGTTGACAATGTCTCATGTTTAACTTTTTTTTTTAAATAATCTTTTATTGAGATATTAGATCAAAAATAACATAACACATGACGCCCCTGCAGATTCACGGCCAATCGGCCGCTAGCAGGGATGTCACTCAGCCTGATCATATAGGATCAGCCTCAAAGCAGGCGGACCAGTTATGGAGCAGCGGTCTCCAGACCGCTGCTTCATAACTGCTGTTTTCGGCGAGCCTGAAGGCTCGCACAGAAACAGGGGCTTCAAGCTCCATACAGAGCTTGAAAAATCAGCCCCCTATGAGTAAATTTGTAGATTAAACTAAGATTTGGCTGTGGGGGGGGGAGTTAAATATCTCATAGATTTAGTAAATGTGAGTGTAAACTAGAGTATGAGTCCATGGGATGAGGAGCCAGAAAGGTAATTGGGGATTGGGTATATATACTGTACTATTTAGAAACTCAGAACAATTCTCGGAGCAGTGAGGAGGCTGTACTGGGGAGAGAGGACTTACTAAAGAATGGAAAATTTAAGTGGATAAGGGGAGATGGGGGAAGTGGAGGCCCCTCCCACAAGTTTTATTGAGTGTGCTGGAAGGGGAGTGATATAAAAGACCAGGCTATATAAACAGAGGAGGGATATAATGTCCATTATGGTTGAGGAAGTCATTCAATAAGTCAGGTACTAAGAATAGTGAGAGAAAAAAGTGGGGGATGGGCATGGGGATCTATCTGGGCCCCTTAAACCAAACAGTGAAGCTACTAACAGAGGTCTTGGGGTAGATAAGGTATACTGCTAATCATCTATTCTAGGAAGGCTAGGTCTTCTCGGGAAATCTATCAACAACAATTAAAACATAGCAAGCAAACAGGATAATAACCTAACATGGAAATAACCTAAACACATTGCATGATAACAAAAATATGAACCTTCTTGTGGGCCTGGTGAGTGATATAGTTTTAAGCTAAAGATGTAACCATAAGAATCAGTTAGGGGTTCAGTGTGCTATAAGTCTCCTAGGGCTATATAATAAGGCACATGGCTATATCGAACCAGATTTAAAATGTCTAGTACTATAGTACTGACATGTGTACAAAGTGGTATTATTTATCCTCCTAAGTATACAGCCTGTTGGGCTTACGTTCTAATAGCGGATTAGTAACCATAAACTACAGGATAATATCTAAACAATAGATATATTCATTTACAGTATGTAAGAACAGTTCAGGAACCATCTTTCGGGATAGGTGGATCTTTCCTCTTAGACGTCTGATCTCCTGGGAAGAGGCTGCCACTCCGGAGCTTGCGCTCTTAAGCCTCTGGAATCGGTGGTAGATTCATTGGGAGGATCGGGGTGATGGCGTAGGTGTAGAGAGTCCATTAGCTTTAGTCCTTGATCTAGTGCAAAAACAATATAAGTCTGATTTTCATGCTGGAAAAATAGTTTGACTGGGAATCCCCAATGGTATTTCACATTGTGCTTAAGTAAACATTGGGTTATTGGCATAAAGGAGCGTTTCTTGGCCAGAGTGTATGAGGATAGATCTGGAAGGATGCTCTTAGGAGCTTTTCTTTGAATGTATAACAGTACAATTTGATTATTACATCCCTAGGAAGATCAGAAGTTGAGTTTCTGGGCCGAAGAGGATCCTGATCCTGTAGGGTGTCCAAAAGTTCCTTAAAGAGGCCTTGGAGGAATCCAGGTAGATCCGTCGCTCCTATATAGTGATGTCCCGAACTGTTCGCCCGCGTTTGTGGGCGAACACATGGCGATGTTCGATCCGCCCCTATGTGTCATCATTGAGGAAACTTTGACCCTTTATGTCACAGCCGTCTGACACATTAGAGCCAATCAACATCAGACACTCCCTCACAGACCCTCCCAGCTACTCGGAATCCGCCATTTTAGACTCATAACGACCTTGCTTTCTTAATGAGAGGACGTGTTGTGTTTTTGCTCCTGACATTAATAGGAAAAACATAGCTAGGCTAGTGTATTTACAGTCCAGAAGGACTCCACTCATCTCTGCTGCAAGCACAGCACCCCAAAAAGCCCTTTTATTAGCATTTGCCTGGCTTTCAGGCTGTGTGTTTAAGGCTCACAGCATATGCTGCTGTGATTACTGCCACCACTGATATCTCCCTAACAACATTAGTTTAAATGTAACTAACCAAAAAATTTAATTATTTTGCTAGTGTAATTTTTTTTCATTTTCTATCAGGCCTGTGTCACACAGCATATACTCTGGTTCATTGCTCTGTGCCAGCCACCAGTGTTAATATCCGTTTATAACATTATTTTAAATTAAAAAAAAAAAATATTTTGCTCTAATTACATTTACTATCAGGCCTGTGTCTGTCAGGCTCACTCAGCATTAATATACCTCATTTTTTTTCAGTCTTTTGGTTAATTGGTCTGTGCCAGGCATCCACCCAGCACTCATATCTTCTTCACCTTAATTTAAATATAAAAAAATAAATGTTTAAATTTGTTTGATAGTGTAATCTAATATAATTTTCTATCAGGCCTGTGTGTTTTGCTGACATACAGAGCCTACTGTGTTTACTTGCTGCTCTCCCTAGTCTATGAGCCACGACTCATATGTGTTTAACCTTTTTTTAATTCCCCCTCCAAAAAAATAATTTTAATCATTTTTCTAGTGTAATCTAATAGTATTTTCTATCAGGCGTGTGTGTATCTGACTTACAGAGCCTACTGTTTTTAATAGCTGCCCTTCCAAGGCTAGACAGCCACGACTCATATTTATGTGCTTAACCTTTTTCTTTAAATTCCCCCCAAAAAGTCTTTAAATCATTATGCTAGTGTAATCTAATTTTATTTTCTATCAGGCCTGTGTCTAACTGTCTATCTGACTTACACAGCATACTGCTGTTAATTGCTGCCCTACGTAGCAGCCAGCCAGTGCGACCACTCATATGTGCATTGCACTTCTTAACATAATTTTAATATTAAAATCTAAAATGTTAAAATATTTTGCTAGTGTAATCTAACTTAATTTTCTATCAGGCCTGTGTTTTTGTCACTTACACAGCATACTGTGTTAAATTGCTGCCCTACCTACCATCCACGACTCATATCTGCCAGCCTGTGTGCCAGGCCCAACTAGCCAATTAGTGGCACCAATCATAATTCTTGTAACAGTATATAAAAAAATAAAAATCATAATTTTTTGGACTGCAAATATTCAGTCTCCTAGTGCCATTGAATTGCATTTACCTCCTGCTTGCCAGCCTTTTGTGCCAGGCCGTCTAGCCAACTATTTACACCAATCATAATTGTTGTCACAGACAGTATAGTTACTAATTAAAATTAAAAAATATTTGATTGTTGATCTTAATCCTCAGTTTGCTCGTGCCCTAGAATTGCACTTTTCTACTGGCTTCCAAGCCTGTGTGCCAGGCCTACTTGAAAAATATTTACACCAATCATATTTGTTGTCACAGTATTCTTAGTAATTAAAATTTTTGGTAATATTTGTTGTGAATCCTCAGTTTGCTGGTGCCAGTGAATTGCACTTTCCTCCTGCCTTGCAGCCTGCTGTGTGCCAGTCCCACCTAGCCAATTATTGCCAGCAATCCTATTTTTTTTAACAGTATTGCAAAAATTGTCAATCATCACTGTTTTGACTGTCAGTAATCAGTCTCCTAGTGTCCTTGATTCAAATTGCATCTACCTCTTGCCTGCCAGCCTTTTGTGCCAGGCCGTCTTGCCAACTATTTAAACCAATCCTAATTGTTGTCACAGTATAGTTACTAATTATAATTAAAAAATTATTGATTGTTGATCTTAATCCTCAGTTTGCTCGTGCCCTAGAATTGCACTTTTCTACTGCCTTCCAAGCCTGTGTGCCAGGCCTACTTGAAAAATATTTACACCAATCATATTTGTTGTCACAGTATTGTTAGTAATTAAAAATTAAAATTTTTGGTAATATTTGTGGCGAATCCTCAGTTTGCTGGTGCCAGTGAATTGCACTTTCCTCCTGCCTTGCAGCCTGCTGTGTGCCAGGCCCACCTAGCCAATTATTGCCAGCAATCCTATTTCTTTTAACAGTATTGAAAAAATTGTCAATCATCACTGTTTTGACTGTGAATCTGCAGTCTCCTAGTGTCCTTGAATTGCATTTACCTCTTGCCTGCCAGCCTTTTGTGCCAGGCCGTCTTGCCAACTAATTACACCAATCCTAATTGTTGTTACCGTATAGTTACTAATTAAAATTTAAAAATTCTTGATTGTTGATCTTAATCCTCAGTTTGCTCGTGCCCTAGAATTGCACTTTTCTACTGCCTTCCAAGCCTGTGTGCCAGGCCTACTTGAAAAATATTTACACCAATCATATTTGTTGTCACAGTATTCTTAGTAATTAAAAATTAAAATTTTGGGTAATATTTGTGGCGAATCCTCAGTTTGCTGGTGCCAGTGAATTGCACTTTCCTCCTGCCTTGCAGCCTGCTCTGTGCCAGGCCCACCTAGCCAATTATTGCTAGAAATCATATTTCTTTTAACAGTATTTAAAAAATTGTCAATCATCACTGTTTTGACTGTCAGTATTCAGTCTCCTAGTGTCCTTGAATTGCATTTACCTCCTGCCTGCCAGCCTTTTGTGCCAGGCCGTGTTGCCAACTATTTACACCAATCCTAATTGTTGTCACAGTATAGTTACTAATTAAAATTAAAAAAAATTTGATTGTTGATCTTAGTCCTCAGTTTGCTCGTGCCATTGAATTGCACTTTTCTACTGCCTGCCAGCCTGTGTGCCAGGCCCA
The DNA here is from genome assembly GCF_027579735.1 of Bombina bombina. Classification (NCBI taxonomy): domain Eukaryota; kingdom Metazoa; phylum Chordata; class Amphibia; order Anura; family Bombinatoridae; genus Bombina; species Bombina bombina. Next base: position 39,580,244 of record NC_069510.1, read on the forward strand.
ACTATCCAATTAGTGCCAGCAATCATATTTATTTTAACAGTATTGCAAAATGTGTCAATCATCACTGTTTTGACTGTCAATCTGCAGTCTACTAGTGCCCTTGAATTGCATTTTCCTCCTGCCTGCCTGCCTGTGTGCCAGTCCCAACTAGCCAATTAGTGCCACCAATCATATTTATTGTAACAGGATTTGAATTTTTGTTAATCATAACTGTTTTGACTGTGATTCTTCAGTCTCCTAGTGCCATTGAATTGCAGTTTCCTTTCTCCCAGCGTGTGTGCCAGACAGGCCCATTTGCCAACTAGTGCCAAACAATCATATTTGTTGTCACAGTACTTGTAATATTTTAAAAAATTAACAATTTATGATTTTGAAAACATCTGTCTTTTTTGTTGTTGTCAGTCTCACAGCGTATACTGTGCCCACTTTCACAGTGCCACCACTCAATTGTTGTAATAGTATTGTTAGTGTCCATTTAAAAAAAAATGACAGGCAGAGGCAGGCCACCCGCAGTGCTTTTGCAATTGGAAAACATTAGTGCAAAACTATTGCCTTTACAGTGCTCAAAAATGGGCCGGCTCTTAAGCTTGTCTGCTTTTAACAAAAGAAACCAACAGAACAAAGAAACTGAGAAATAAATGAGTTTTTTTAAAATGCTCCTTATTCATGAGAATACATTTTGGGCTTATTTCTTTAAATATGGTTAAAATGCTTTTTGTATAGATATTTTGCAATGTAGTGTTACATTATGGCTATGTATTAGCCATACATAGTTATATGCATTAAGGTCATATAATATCTGTTAATGGTTTTATGGATGTCAGAATTATTAGAAGTTTCAAGTGAAAAAAATATATTTGAAATAAGCTGTTTTTGTAAACATCATTCCAGGTTTTGTAAGATTACATGAGATTACTTATCCCAGTGTATTTCTTGGTTGGTGATTGTGAAGCCTGGTCTATCTGCATTTAATAGAGGTGGGGTTTAGTAAGTACAATTTACTCTCTGCCTTTACACCTGAGCTTCACTTTTGTACCTTGCAGTGCTCTGTGGTATCAGCCGACAAATGTCTCTATTAGTGGCTAAATAAATGTTACATAAACCTCTTTAGCATGCAGGATGGTGACACAAGTTAGTTGCATACTGATATTGTTTATCATTAAGGAATGTCTAATGTAGGATGGCAAATGCCCCATGCATCTTTTTTACTCAATATTAAGTTTATGCAAGCTCTAGTTAGCTCCTGCTCACGTGTATATTTAAAGGGAGGTTCATGGTTATGCATAGCTTATAGGCACAAGTATTTTCAAAACCATCTAGATTATCCTGTGTTGTACTGTAAAACCGGTTAGTGTTCCTAGTGACTTGTTATACTAGCTGGAGATGAATACATTTACAGGAAAATGCTCCTTTATTCTTTATCCATATGAAATGGATATTTTTGGGCATTCAAGTTTCAATCTATTCTCAAGTTTGTCTGTTTGAATGGACTGAACTTGTATGGAGATCAGACCTAATCATATCTCTCTTAATTCAAAGGCCTCGTCTTATCCCGTAAAAGGTTTTACTGTATCATGTGAGGGCCCACGCATTAATATTCACACTATGCATGATCAGGGAGATGGCTGTGGTAGGTATTGCTTCTGAAGACATAATTTGTGGCATACAAACTATTCCTGACTGAGGTGTACTGTCTGAATGCTGGTGCACAGGCCCTTACAACATATGTGCATATGCTCAGGGGTCAAGTCCTACAAAAGTATGGGATCTCACCAAGACTTCCCCTCACAATTATTTTTTTATATACACTGTAATTTACTTTTATCTGTAGAGTGCCAGCAGATTCTGCAGCGCTATAAACATAGATGGTATATAAGGAAAATGTATAGGGATCAAATGGGTAAATGTATATTATCTATACTCTTTGGTTAATGAAAGCAAATAAAATCCAATGAAGGGTTGAATAGCTGCCTTTGGGTGTGAGAATTCTGTCAGTCTCACCCACTTAAAGTGCAATAGTCCTAATTCTGCTGAGGGGAGCTAAATAACCCCTTATAACGTGGGGTGAAAATACTGCAGGACCACTGACAAGCTTGCATTTAGTGTATTGTAGAAAGTTTTCAAATAACATAGAAAAGTCTCAATATCCTTAGATGACTGAAAAACATCCAGGAAAAAGTAGTGTTACTGCCCATTACTAGAGGATCTTACTATCCCTCTAACCAAACTGTGCACCAGCTCCTCCCACCAGCAGCAGTGTTTACTGAAGTATTTCTGTTCTGTCCAGAGGGAAATTAGTTCCTGTTGTAAAAATAGTGAAAACTACATTCCTGTGTTCTCACTTGACTTGATCCCTACATATGCAGCAGAAAACCAGTAATAACTTATTACAAGCATATATTTTCAGGCTAGTATATTGCAAGAATGCTATTTCAAATTGCAAATAAAAAAATGCAATAACTCCAACCCCCACAGGGAGTTTGTTTGTTGCCGTATACGAAGTGTCCAGGGGACACCCAAAAGAGATTTTATCATTTTTGAACCTGACTGAATGGTATAGTAACATAGTAGATGAGGTTGAAAAAAGACTGAAGTACATCGAGTTCAACCTATACAAATCTAAAATATATACAAAAAGCTCCAGTTAAGCTTAAAAAATCCAACTAAAAGGTGACCCATTTAATACTAGCAATCATATCCATGAATTTTGTTTATAGACAGAAATGTATCCAAATAATTTTTAAGTGTATCTAGGGTATTGGCATTCATTACCTCCTTTGGTAATGAGTTACACAATTTTATTGCTCTTACAGTGAAAAACGTTTCCGTTGCAGGAGATTAAATCTCCTTTCCTCCAACCTTAAATTGTGACCTCTGGTCACAAACAATTTTCTTGGAATAAACAGAGCTTCTGCCATCTCTGTATATGGGCCTTGAACATATTTATATAAAGTAATCATGTCACCTCTTAAGCACTTTTTTTTTAAGAAAACAGACCGTTTGGCTAGCCTCTCCTCATAGGTTAAATTCTCCAATCCCCTTATTAGCTTTGTGGCCCTTCTCTGAACTTTTTCTAGTTCTGCAATATCTTTTTTTGCGATTGGTCCCCAGAACTGCACTCCATACTCAAGATGAGGTCTTACCAGGGCTTTATATAGTGACAGAATTATGCTTTCCTCCCTTGAGTCAATGCCTCTTAATACATGCTAGTATCTTATCAGCCTTTGAAGCTGCTGCCCTGCATTGTGCACCCATCTTTAGCTTGCTAAATGTAGAACCTTGAATTTTCCCCTATTCTCATTTTCCATTTACCTGCCCATACTTCTAATTTTTGCAGGTCCCTTTGTAACGAAAGTTCATCCTGTGCTGACTTAAGGACCTTACTTAACTTAGTATCATCTGCAAAAATAGAGATGTCACTATTTAATCCTAGCTCCAAGTCAATTATAAAAACATTAAAAAGAATAGGGCCCAGAACTGATCCCCGGGGAACTCCATTGATTATTTTTGTCCAATCTGAGTATGATCCATTTACTACTACTCATTGCTCCCTATCTTTTATCCAGTTATTTATCCATAAAATAACATTTTCAGCTATTCCCAGTCCCTTAATTTTGTGCATTAATCTCATGTGGCACTGTATCAAATGCCTGTGCAAAATCTAAGTATATCACATCAACTGATTCCCCTTTATCTATATTTTTACTTCCTCATAGAATCTAATTAGATTAGTTTGACATTATCTATTTCTCATAAAACCATGCTGATTAGAACTCATAATCTTGTTTACACGAATATGCTCATCAATATAATCCCTTATAATCCCTTCAAATATCTTCCCCACTATTGATGTCAGACTAACTGGTCTATAGCTTCCTGGATCATCCCTACTTCCCTTTTTGAAGAGTGGCACCACATCAGCTTTATGCCAATCCTTGGGTACCATGCCTGAGGATAATGAGTCTTGAAAAATTAAGAGTAGAAGTTTGTCTATAACAGTGCTAAATTCCCTTAACACCCTTGGGTGTATTCCATCTGGGCCTGGAGTTTTATTTACCTTAATATTATCCAATTTATCCTCTATACATAACCCAGTTAATGGTATGGGCTGTCATGTTCTATTTTGTTCCAAAGTCTCATCCAATGGTTCCCCTCGTGTATAATGAAACGGGTTTAGTATCTCATCCTTCTCCCTGTCACTGTTAATCATGCTACCCTCCCCGCATTTTAATATACTTATGTCTGTCTTAGATTTTTTGCCTTCTGATTATCAATTTCTGTCATTTGAAAGGGACTTAAAACCCATATTTTTTTTTTAATGATTCACATAGAAAATACAATTATAAACTTTCCGATTTACTTTGATTTATATGGCTTCATTCTCTTGGTATCCTTTGTTGAGGCAGCAGCAGTGCACAAGGGTGAGCCAATAAAGTGAGACAAATATATGTAACCACTTAATGCTGTAAATGTAAAAACAGCATTATAACTTTTTTATGCTTGAGGAGTGGCGCTAGTCTTCAAGACGGTGTGGAATTGTTTACAATCTGGTGAGCAGTATTTTTGCTGCTAATATACGTAAAGGTGGTAAGAGTCCACAATCCATTACTCCTGGGAATATACTCTCCTGCCACTAGGAGGCAAAGCTTCCCAATCCCCAAGTGTTCTATATAACCCCCCCCCAAGTGCTCTATATAGGGTGGAGGAAGGTGAAGTGAAAATGTGCAGATGAATTTGAGGGGTCTTAGATTGATTTTAAACAACTTCCCCTCAGAGTACAGTGATTGGCTCTTTTCTTTTACATGAGTTTTAGTCACTGACCTCTCACGAATGTCACAGGGACTTTTGCCTCTTTCTGCTGGGTGGTCTACAGATTACTCATGTCCTTTGCTGAGGTTTTCCGTACTGGGCTTGTTCCCTGTTGGTGTTTCTATTCTAGCAAGAGTTGTTGGTAAGTGGTTTATTTTTTCCACATTCTAGTAGCCTTATATTTGGGAATATGTTTATGCTTTGGAGCAGATATTACTTTTTATTTTGAAAAGCTTTCTTGAAGTGTTTTCTCATATCTTATAGGGGGGCATGCTTTTATCTCTATTTGTTGCCCCTTCAAATGCAAATGTATTTGTTGGCTTCTATGTGCCTATGCACTCATTTTGGCACATTTTGTAGTTGGTGCTCAAATTTTTATGAAATTCGCTGGCAGCTCTGCAGATTTAATGTTAACATAAAAGATCAGTTAAGAATTTACTTTTTACTTCTGATGTTTCTTTAGAAGCTGATTTCCTTTAAGGTTCAGGGTTTTTTCTTTATGCTTAGCTTTTATTTACTAATTTGTGGTTTATTCCCCTGAGGTTTAATTCCATTTCACTAAGTTTCCAGGGAATGGTCTGTCAGGTAATGCTTTATCCTTCTGCAAATTTTTTTCATCACCTTACCTGTCTTTGTATTCTTAGGACTATTTATCCCTTAATGTAACCCTTTCTGGTCCTATTAATTTTGACATAGTGCGCCAGCAGGTCTTTAATTATTTAACGTATCTCCCCTTGTACTCGGCACCATATATAAATGTTATCCCCTTCTGCACACACATCACCCTTTACAGATGTGATCCCCCACTGCGCACACATACATATATAGCATCGCTATAGATGGTGTGAGGAGATTTCGCATCACTGTGAGGAGGGGGGGGGGGTTGTGTGGGATGACATGGGTGCGAGTGTGGTGTAAGTGGGGAGATTGCATCGCTGTGGTTTCTGTGGGAGGAGTTAGTGTCAATGGGGTTAAGGCGGACTAGTGTGGCGTAAGTGTGGGCGTGTCTCTGATGTCTGATGATTGGAGGTTCCACCTTTTTCTGTGCCTATACGCAGTGGCTGCCGTGTTGGGAGAGTTATGTCGGAATGTATCTGACATTGTACCGCAAGCGGTAAAACCCTTTGTCGGATACATTCCGACATATTACTGGAAAGGGTTAATGGGGCCATTTCTTTTTTTCTCTTGGTATTAGTTTAAACTAAACATAGGTAGGCTCATATGCTAATTTCTAAGCCTTTGAGGGTTGCCTCTTACACGTGCTTTTTAAATCTCTTCAACACAGACAGAAATACATGTGGGCCATATAGATAACACTGTTCAGGCACAAGGGGTTATTTAAGATTTAGCACAAAACAATGCTAAATTTAAGGCAATAGATAATAAACAGTCAGTCATGTGATCAGGGGGCTGGAAGAAGGTTCCTAGATGCAAGGTAATGAGGTAAAAAGTGTATTAATATAACTGTTGGTTGTGCAAAACTGGGGAATGGGTTATAAAGGGATTATCTATCTTTTAAAACAATAACAATTCTATGGTAGACTGTCCCTTTAATGTCTTACTTTTTCCCTGGTAGATAGTACCTCTTGTCATGTTTCTTGTGTGGGTATTTAGCAGTATGAATAAGCACTACTTGATAGTAGGCACACAGTCTTTATTCAGCTCAGATGGAAGCAACAACACTAACTGAACTAAGAAAACTAACAAAGAAGATGGCTGCTAATCATAGTTCCTTCCCAGTTCCAGTCTTTTCTTAAACAGTATACCACATCTCCCCAACTACTTCCAAATCCCCTCTTAACATTTAACACATCTTAACAAAAACAATACAAATGTGCTCCAATAGCTCAATAAACTTTATCTTACATCATAATCTTTTAGTCTCTCCGGAGGGTGTATTGCCCTTCCAGCTCGTGATGTTGTGTCCAGCTTCTGCAGACTGTATAGGGACAAATTCTCCTTGGTTTGCATCTGAACCTGGCACTTCAGTCTGAGTCAGTATTGTGAGTAATTGATGACTCTCCTCCTTTATCAGGTACGAGTACCTGTGGCTCTGAATGATCTTGTTCATATGTGTAATCCAGCCGGAGAAGACGCCAGTTTCTCCTGTACTGTCTGCCATCAGGTGTTTTAATTACATATGATCTTGGCTCAGGACCAACAGATGATATCTGTGCAGGCTGCCAACCCGCTGATGTCTCCATATGCACTGCGTCCCCTTTTTGGAAGGCTTGTAGTGACTTAGCACCATGATCATAATATAATTTCTGCCTATGCTGTAGCTCCCTCAATTTTTGGTGTGCATTCTTAGGGATCTGGGGCTTTAATGCATGAGCTGCAACCGGTAACTTGGTTCTCAGTGTCCGACCCATTAAAAGTTGTGCTGGGGAATAGGCCATTCCAGAAATTGGAGTATTGCGCAATATGAGGATCTACCCCCGATTCTCATGTTTTTTGGAGCATGAGTTTAATTGTTTTTAGTTTTCTGCCAGTCCATTTGATTGGGGGTAACCAGGACTAGAATGAGTAAACCTAATACCCCATTGTGCAGCAAATGCCTTCATCTCAGCACTGTCAAATGGTACATGGTCACTGATAACTTCTATTAGGATGCCATGTCTACTAAATGTTGCTCTCAGCTTTGCAATTACTGTTGCAGTTTTATCAAACAACTTTAGTACTTCAGGAAACTTGGAAAAATAGTCTATTACAAGAAATGACGATCCCTTCCACTCAATGTCCACTGCCAGTTTTTGTCAAGGCAGGTGAGGAATTTTGTGAGAGTAATGGTTCCTTTTGTTTTGCTGGTAGGTGACTAGCACAAATCTTGCAGGTCTCTACCATCTGTTGTATGTCCTTGGACATGCTGGGCCAGAACAAGATCATCTGAGCCCGCATATTGGTTCTCTGTATACCTTGATGGCACTCATGCAGACATTCTAGAATTTTCCTGCGAGCATTCCGAGGAACTACAATCTTTTCATCCAGCAATAAGAGACCATATTCCATGTGCAGCAAGTGCTTAAATTGCAAAATGACTTGGATGGAGTTGCCTTTTTCTTTGTGGCCAACCTTCAGACAGAAGTTTAAGTCTGCATTTTCTGCTGTGGAAATTTGTAAATAAGATAACATCTCAGTCCCAATAGATTCTGATGAGTGTATAGATGACCCTTTCTTCTGATAAACTGTCCTCTTCTGGACTTGGTGGATCAACAGGGGCCCTGGAAAGAGTATCAGAAATAAACATATCATGCCCAGGAGTATAAATGATGTTTAGGTTGTATTGTTGCAATTGTAAGTGTTCTTTGGAGTCTTGCTGGTGCTTTGCTTAATGGCTTAGTGAGTATTGATTCAAGAGGCTTGTGGTCCGAATGCACTAACTGCTCTGCCGAATATAAACTGGTGAAACTTTTTTGTAGCATATACAATAGCCAATAGTTCTTTCTATATCTGGGCATAATTTTGCTCTGTGGCAGTCATTGCTCTCAATGTACAGGGAGTGCAGAATTATTAGGCAAGTTGTATTTTTGAGGATTCATTTTATTATTGAACAACAACCATGTTCTCAATGAACCCAAAAAAACTCATTAATATCAAAGCTGAATAGTTTTGGAAGTAGTTTTTAGTTTGTTTTTAGTTATAGCTATTTTAGGGGGATATCTGTGTGTGCAGGTGACTATTACTGTGCATAATTATTAGGCAACTTAACAAAAAACAAATATATACCCATTTCAATTATTTATTTTTACCAGTGAAACCAATATAACATCTCAACATTCACAAATATACATTTCTGACATTCAAAAACAAAACAAAAACAAATCAGTGACCAATATAGCCACCTTTCTTTGCAAGGACACTCAAAAGCCTGCCATCCATGGATTCTGTCAGTGTTTTGATCTGTTCACCATCAACATTGCGTGCAGCAGCAACCACAGCCTCCCAGACACTGTTCAGAGAGGTGTACTGTTTTCCCTCCTTGTAAATCTCACATTTGATGATGGACCACAGGTTCTCAATGGGGTTCAGATCAGGTGAACAAGGATGCCATGTAAATAGATTTTCTTCTTTTATACCCTTTCTTGCCAGCCACGCTGTGGAGTACTTGGACGCGTGTGATGGAGCATTGTCCTGCATGAAAATCATGTTTTTCTTGAAGGATGCAGACTTCTTCCTGTACCACTGCTTGAAGAAGGTGTCTTCCAGAAACTGGCAGTAGGACTGGGGGTTGAGCTTGACTCCATCCTCAACCCGAAAAGGCCCCACAAGCTCATCTTTGATGATACCAGCCCAAACCAGTACTCCACCTCCACCTTGCTGGCGTCTGAGTCGGACTGGAGCTCTCTGCCCTTTACCAATCCAGCCACGGGCCCATCCATCTGGCCCATCAAGACTCACTCTCATTTCATCAGTCCATAAAACCTTAGAAAAATCAGTCTTGAGATATTTCTTGGCCCAGTCTTGACGTTTCAGCTTGTGTGTCTTGTTCAGTGGTGGTCGTCTTTCAGCCTTTCTTACCTTGGCCATGTCTCTGAGTATTGCACACCTTGTGCTTTTGGGCACTCCAGTGATGTTGCAGCTCTGAAAAATGGCCAAACTAGTGGCAAGTAGCATCTTGGCAGCTGCACGCTTGACTTTTCTCAGTTCATGGGCAGTTATTTTGCGCCTTGGTTTTTCCACACGCTTCTTGCGACCCTGTTGACTATTTTGAATGAAACGCTTGATTGTTCGATGATCACGCTTCAGAAGTTTTGCAATTTTAAGAGTGCTGAATCCCTCTGCAAGATATCTCACTATTTTTGACTTTTCTGAGCCTGTCAAGTCCTTCTTTTGACCCATTTTGCCAAAGGAAAGGAAGTTGCCTAATAATTATGCACACCTGATATAGGGTGTTGATGTCATTAGACCACATCCCTTCTCATTACAGAGATGCACATCACCTAATATGCTTAATTGGTAGTAGGCTTTCGAGCCTATACAGCTTGGAGTAAGACAACATGCATAAAGAGGATGATGTGGTCAAAATACTCATTTGCCTAATAATTCTGCACTCCCTGTATATTCTATAGGGCAATTGTCTTGAAGTAAGCAAGCTCCAAGGCCTGATTTAGATGCATCTGCCTAAATCAGCACTGTTTTTGCTGGGTCAAAAAATCTTAATACCTGAGCCTCAATCAGTGCCTGCTTTAAAGAATGTACTGCTTTAGTATGCTCTGGACCCCACTGCCAAACAATATCCTTACAAAGTAACTTCCTCAAAGGAGCAGTAATCTCTGCCTCCCCTGGTATATATTGTGACAGATACCGGACCATGCCCAAAAATCTTTGCAGCCCTTTTTTGTCCTCTGGGTCAGGCACTTTGCTAATTGCTTGGACTTTCTCTACATCAGGTTGAACTCCTGCAGGGGTGATGACATGTCCCATATACCGGACTTCTGATACTTTGAATTGGATTTTATCTGAATTGAACTTAATTTTCTAATGCCCTGTTCATCACCTGGCTCAGGATCTGATGATGCAGCAATAATAATCATATCAGCTATGATATGCACACCTGGGATGTCCCCAAAAATCTCCATATTTTTCTGTTGAAATACTTCTCTGGCTGACTTTATCCCAAATGGCATCCTGCAAAATCTAAAGCGCCCCCATGGGGAGTTGAAAGTGCATAGTTCTGAGGACTCTTTGTCTAATTTAACTTGCCAGTAACCATCCTTTTCATTAAGGATGGTGAATATGGTTTTCCCAGCCAGTTGACTCTGTACATCCTCTGCAGTAGGGATATTGAAGTGATGACGCTTTATAGCCTTGTTAAGATCACGGGGGTCCAAACATACCCTCAGAGTACTATTTTTCTTTTCTGTTACAACAAGGCTATTCACCCAATCAGTGGGAGTGTGTACTTTAGCAATGATCTGATCCTTTTCTAACTGCATTAGAGTATCTTTAAGCTTGCCCAGTATTGTGAATGGGATTTTCCTGCAGCCATGTATGACTGGAGCAACACTTGGGTCCAAATAGATGTGGTAAGTTACCAGATCATCTTTTGTATAGAGTTTTTGTGTAGATATTGTGTTAACTTTGCGAAGTAAATCCAGTTCCTGGCATGCTGCTTTTCCTAATAATGGAAGTGAGGAGCATCACATAATAAAGAATTGAATTCCAGCTCTACTGTATGTGTGGGGGTGGCTGCAGTGAGATGCACCATAACTTCTGGACTGATTTTGGAACCCCCATAAGCAATTAACATAGTGTTAGTATTTCTGATGCAGAACTCTGCAGGGATCTTTTTTAAGAGAGTGATAGGAAGCACATTTGCCTCAGCACCAGTATCCAGATTAAAGTTAATGGGTGCACCAATGATTTGCACTTCAGAGAACCATGCAGAATGTTTTAGTTCTTGTTTTACATCTTTCAATATTGCTCCTATAAATAAAGTCTCAACTGTTTTTACTCTGTCACACTCCTGGCCCTGTGATTTACAGCATTTTGCAAAATGATTCCTTTTGTGACAAGTGTAACAAACACACCCAAATGCAGGGCATCTGAGGTGGATGTAACCCATCACACCTAGGGCACACATTCCTTTTTTGCTCAGACCTTGCACTAGAGAGGTTTGTTCTTGCTGCCTCTAGTAGACTCTGCTTGGCTAGTGAGTGTGGGTTTGTACTGGTAGGAATAGTCTGGTAGGAACTTGCTGGTGTGTTTGCAGCCATAACCTGAACCTGGGATTTAGTAGCTTCAGCAGTCTGACATATCTCCACTGCCTTTTGTAGTGTAAGGTCAGCCTCTCTGAGAAAACGTTCTTTAAGTCTGGTATCTGTAACACTGAATACTAATTTGTCTCTTAACATGTCCTCAAGTATTGCACCAAACTCACAATCTCTGGCTTTTAGTCTGAGTTCTGTCATATACCTTTCAATGCCCTGCCACTCATAATATGAATGTGACCAAAACTGATGTCGCTCAAACACATTTTTCTTTGGAGTACAATGCTCCCTGAACAGTCATCACTGAGTCTAAGGTTCTTTCAGCAGGCGGGGCTGTTTCCAATGTGTTGTAAATCTCTTGGCCTTCCCCACCCAAAACATGCAGGGCTATGGCAATCTGAGTTTTTTGCTCTTTTTTATAAAGTTCAACTGCCTCAGCATAAATTAAAAATGTTTGCTCCCATCTTCTCCGGTTTTCACTTACATTTCCTGTGAATTGCAGAGGGTCTGGTGCTTTGAACATCTCCATGCTGATGCTAGAGAAACTGAATAAAGTCCTTGTTACAATCTCTTTACTCAGACAAGTGACTTTTTCAGCACTTCTGACACCATGTCATGTTTCTTGTGGGTATTTAGCAGTAGGAATAAGCACTACTTGATAGTAGGTACAGAGTCTTTATTCAGCTCAGATGTAAGCAACACTAACTGAACTAACTGAGAAAACTAACATAAAGAAGATGGCTGCTGATCATAAGGACATTATACACTTTAAGATGGTGATATAAAATGATCGTATATATAAAAAAAAACATAATTTAAGCTTACCTGATAAATTCCTTTCTTCTGTTGTGTGATCAGTCCACGGGTCATCATTACCTCTGGGATATAACTCCTCCCCAACAGGAAATGCAAGAGGATTCACCCAGCAGAGCTGCATATAGCTCCTCCCCTCTACGTCACTCCCAGTCATTCGACCAAGAATCAACGAGAAAGGAGAAACCAAGGGTGAAGTGGTGACTGGAGTATAATTTAAAAGATATTTACCTGCCTTAAAAAACAGGGCGAGCCGTGGACTGATCACACAACAGAAGAAAGGAATTTATCAGGTAAGCATAAATTATGTTTTCTTCTGTTATGTGTGATCAGTCCACGGGTCATCATTACCTCTGGGATACCAATACCAAAGCAAAAGTACACGGATGACGGGAGGGATAGGCAGGCTCATTATACAGAAGGAACCACTGCCTGAAGAACCTTTCTCCCAAAAATAGCCTCCGAAGAAGCAAAAGTGTCAAATTTGTAAAATTTGGAAAAAGTATGAAGCGAAGACCAAGTTGCAGCCTTGCAAATCTGTTCAACAGAGGCCTCATTCTTAAAGGCCCAAGTGGAAGCCACAGCTCTAGTAGAATGAGCTGTAATTCTTTCAGGAGGCTGCTGTCCAGCAGTCTCATAGGCTAAACGAATTATGCTACGAAGCCAGAAGGAGAGAGAGGTAGCCGAAGCCTTATGACCTCTCCTCTGACCAGAGTACACGACAAACAGGGAAGACGTTTGTCGAAAATCCTTAGTTGCCTGCAAGTAGAACTTGAGGGCACGAACTACATCCAGATTGTGTAGAAGACGTTCCTTCTTTGAAGAAGGATTCGGGCACAGGGAAGGCACCACGATCTCTTGATTGATGTTCCTGTTAGTGACTACCTTAGGTAAGAACCCAGGTTTTGTACGCAGAACTACCTTATCTGAATGAAAAATCAAATAAGGAGAATCACAATGTAAAGCTGATAACTCAGAGACTCTCCGAGACGAAGAAATAGCCATTAAAAATAACACCTTCCAAGATAACCACTTTATATCAATGGAATGAAGGGGTTCAAACGGAACTCCCTGTAGAACGTTAAGAACAAGGTTTAAACTCCATGGCGGAGCAACAGTTTTAAACACAGGCTTGATCCTAGCTAAAGCCTGACAAAAGGCCTGGACGTCTGGATTTTCTGACAGACGCCTGTGTAACCAGATGGACAGAGCTGAGATCTGTCCCTTTAATGAGCTAGCCGATAAACCCTTTTCTAAACCTTCTTGTAGAAAGGACAATATCCTAGGAATCCTAATCTTACTCCAGGAGTAACCTTTGGATTCGCACCAGTATAGGTATTTACGCCATATCTTATGGTAAATCCTTCTGGTAACAGGCTTCCTAGCCTGTATCAGGGTATCAATAACCGACTCAGAAAAACCACGTTTTGATAAAATCAAGCGTTCAATTTCCAAGCAGTCAGCTTCAGAGAAGTTAGATTTTGATGTTTGAATGGACCCTGTATCAGAAGGTCCTGTCTTAGAGGTAGAGACCAAGGCGGACAGGATGACATGTCCACTAGATCTGCATACCAAGTCCTGCGTGGCCATGCAGGCGCTATTAGAATCACTGATGCTCTCTCCTGTTTGATTTTGGCAATCAATCGAGGAAGCAGCGGGAAGGATGGAAACACATAAGCCATCCCGAAGTTCCAAGGTGCTGTCAAAGCATCTATCAGAACCGCTCCCGGATCCCTGGATCTGGACCCGTAGCGAGGAAGTTTGGCGTTCTGGCGAGACACCATGAGATCTATCTCTGGTTTGCCCCAACGTCGAAGTATTTGGGCAAAGACCTCCGGATGAAGTTCCCACTCCCCCGGATGAAAAGTCTGGCGACTCAAGAAATCCGCCTCCCAGTTCTCCACTCCCGGGATGTGGATTGCTGACAGGTGGCAAGAGTGAGACTCTGCCCAGCGAATTATCTTTGATACTTCCATCATTGCTAGGGAGCTTCTTGTCCCTCCTTGATGGTTGATGTAAGCTACAGTCGTGATGTTGTCCGACTGAAACCTGATGAACCCCCGAGTTTTTAACTGGGGCCAAGCCAGAAGGGCATTGAGAACTGCTCTCAATTCCAGAATGTTTATTGGCAGGAGACTTTCCTCCTGATTCCATTGTCCCTGAGCCTTCAGAGAATTCCAGACAGCGCCCCAACCTAGTAGGCTGGCGTCTGTTGTTACAATTGTCCAGTCCGGCCTGCTGAATGGCATCCCCCTGGACAGATGTGGCCGAGAAAGCCACCATAGAAGAGAGTTTCTGGTCTCTTGATCCAGATTCAGAGTAGGGGACAAGTCTGAGTAATCCCCATTCCACTGACTCAGCATGCACAATTGCAGCGGTCTGAGATGTAGACGTGCAAAGGGTACTATGTCCATTGCTGCTACCATTAAGCCGATCACCTCCATGCATTGAGCTACTGACGGGAGTTGAATGGAATGAAGGACACGGCATGCATTTAGAAGCTTTGTTAATCTGTCTTCTGTCAGATAAATCTTCATTTCTACAGAATCTATAAGAGTCCCCAAGAATGGAACTCTTGTGAGAGGAAAGAGAGAACTCTTCTTTTCGTTCACTTTCCATCCATGCGACCTTAGAAATGCCAGAACTAACTCTGTATGAGACTTGGCAGTTTGAAAGCTTGAAGCTTGTATCAGAATGTCGTCTAGGTACGGAGCTACCGAAATTCCTCGCGGTCTTAGTACCGCCAGAAGGGCACCCAGAACCTTTGTGAAGATTCTTGGAGCCGTAGCCAATCCGAATGGAAGAGCTACAAACTGGTAATGCCTGTCTAAGAAGGCAAACCTTAGATACCGGTAATGATCTTTGTGAATCGGTATGTGAAGGTAAGCATCCTTTAAATCCACTGTGGTCATGTACTGACCCTTTTGGATCATGGGTAAGATTGTCCGAATAGTTTCCATTTTGAACGATGGAACTCTTAGGAATTTGTTTAGGATCTTTAAATCCAAGATTGGCCTGAAAGTTCCCTCTTTTTTGGGAACCACAAACAGGTTTGAGTAAAACCCTTGTCCTTGTTCCGACCGCGGAACCGGATGGATCACTCCCATTAATAACAGATCTTGTACACAGCGTAGAAACGCTTCTTTCTTTATCTGGTTTGTTGACAACCTTGACAGATGAAATCTCCCTCTTGGGGGAGAGAATTTGAAGTCTAGAAGGTATCCCTGAGATATGATCTCTAGCGCCCAGGGATCCTGAACATCTCTTGCCCAAGCCTGGGCGAAGAGAGAGAGTCTGCCCCCCACTAGATCCGGTCCCGGATCGGGGGCCCTCGGTTCATGCTGTCTTTGGGGCAGCAGCAGGTTTCCTGGCCTGCTTGCCCTTGTTCCAGGACTGGTTAGGTTTCCAGCCTTGTCTGTAACGAGCAACAGCTCCTTCCTGTTTTGGTGCAGTGGAAGTTGGTGCTGCTCCTGCTTTGAAATTCCGAAAGGGACGAAAATTAGACTGTCTAGCCTTAGCTTTGGCTTTGTCTTGAGGCAGGGCGTGGCCCTTACCTCCTGTAATGTCAGCGATAATTTCTTTCAAACCGGGCCCAAATAAAGTTTGCCCCTTGAAAGGTATATTAAGTAATTTGGACTTAGAAGTTACATCAGCTGACCAGGATTTTAGCCACAGCGCCCTACGTGCCTGAATGGCGAATCCTGAGTTCTTAGCCGTAAGTTTGGTTAAATGTACTACGGCCTCCGAAATGAATGAATTAGCTAGTTTAAGGACTCTAAGCCTGTCCGTAATGTCGTCCAGCGTAGCTGAACTAAGGTTCTCTTCCAGAGACTCAATCCAAAATGCTGCCGCAGCCGTAATCGGCGCGATGCATGCAAGGGGTTGCAATATAAAACCTTGTTGAACAAACATTTTCTTAAGGTAACCCTCTAATTTTTTATCCATTGGATCTGAAAAAGCACAGCTATCCTCCACCGGGATAGTGGTACGCTTAGCTAAAGTAGAAACTGCTCCCTCCACCTTAGGGACCGTTTGCCATAAGTCCCGTGTGGTGGCGTCTATTGGAAACATCTTTCTAAATATTGGAGGGGGTGAGAACGGCACACCGGGTCTATCCCACTCCTTAGTAACAATTTCAGTTAGTCTCTTAGGTATAGGAAAAACGTCAGTACTCGCCGGTACCGCAAAGTATTTATCCAACCTACACAATTTCTCTGGTATTGCAACAGTGTTACAATCATTAAGAGCCGCTAAAACCTCCCCTAGTAATACACGGAGGTTCTCCAATTTAAATTTAAAATTTGAAATATCTGAATCCAATCTGTTTGGATCAGAACCGTCACCCACAGAATGAAGCTCTCCGTCCTCATGCTCTGCAAGCTGTGACGCAGTATCAGACATGGCCCTAGTATTATCAGCGCACTCTGTTCTCACCCCAGAGTGATCACGCTTGCCTCTTAGTTCTGGTAATTTAGCCAAAACTTCAGTCATAACAGTAGCCATATCTTGTAATGTTATCTGTAATGGCCGCCCAGATGTACTAGGCGCCACAATATCACGCACCTCCCGGGCGGGAGATGCAGGTACTGACACGTGAGGCGAGTTAGTCGGCATAACTCTCCCCTCGCTGTTTGGTGAAATTTGTTCAATTTGTACAGATTGGCTTTTATTTAAAGTAGCATCAATACAGTTAGTACATAAATTTCTATTGGGCTCCACCTTGGCATTGGAACAAATGACACAGGTATCTTCCTCTGAATCAGACATGTTTAACACACTAGCAATAAACTTGCAACTTGGTTACAATCTTATTTAACAAAAACGTACTGTGCCTCAAAGAAGCACTAAACGATTAAATGACAGTTGAAATAATGAACTGAAAAACAGTTATAGCATCAATTCTTAAAAACAACACAACTTTTAGCAAAGGTTTGTTCCCATTAGTAAAGTAACAATAATTAAATTTGAAACATAAAAATTACAGAGCAACGATTTTAATCACAGTCAATATATAAGTCTCACAGCTCTGCTGAGAGAATCTACCTCCCTCCAAAGAAGTTTGAAGACCCCTGAGTTCTGTTAGAGATGAACCGGATCATGCAGGAAATACAAGAGTAACTGACTGGAAATTTTTGATGCGTAGCAAAGAGCGCCAAAAACGGCCCCTCCCCCTCACACACAGCAGTGAGAGAGAAACGAAACTGTCACAATTAAAACAAGCAACTGCCAAGTGGAAAAATAATGCCCAAACATTTATTCACTCAGTACCTCAGAAAATGCAAACGATTCTACATTCCAGCAAAAACGTTTAACATAATAAATACCTATTAAAAGGTTTAATGTACTTTTAACAGAGTAATTCCAGTGAAATACCATCCCCAGAATACTGAAGTGTAGAGTATACATACATGTCATTATAACGGTATGGCAGGATTTTCTCATCAATTCCATTCAGAAAATAAAAACTGCTACATACCTCAATGCAGATTCATCTGCCCGCTGTCCCCTGATCTGAAGCTTTTACCTCCCTCAGATGGCCGAGAAACAGCAATATGATCTTAACTACTCCGGTTAAAATCATAGTAAAAACTCTGGTAGATTCTTCCTCAAACTCTGCCAGAGAGGCAATAACACGCTCCGGTGCTATTGTAAAATAACAAACTTTTGATTGAAGTTATAAAAACTAAGTATAATCACCATAGTCCTCTCACACATCCTATCTAGTCGTTGGGTGCAAGAGAATGACTGGGAGTGACGTAGAGGGGAGGAGCTATATGCAGCTCTGCTGGGTGAATCCTCTTGCATTTCCTGTTGGGGAGGAGTTATATCCCAGAGGTAATGATGACCCGTGGACTGATCACACATAACAGAAGAAATCTGCAATATACTTTCATTATTTTGTCCCATTTTCCTGTAATTCCATTCTGTAATTGTGAGCTTTTCATTTCCTGTTAGAAATGGAAGTGCTTAACACTGTTATATTCAACACAATCATTGGCTGCACACTCTAGTGACCTATTTATACCTGTTCCTAATTGGCCACAGCAAAGAAGGTAATCTAATTTACAGAAGTGTATAGATTATATACATATATAGTGTGTGTAAAAAAACAATATTAATTGTGAGGGGCTGTGAAAGTCTTGGTGAGTTCCCAAACTTTTTTGTAGGACTTGAGCCCTAATCTTATTAGCCTTACAAGCTGCTGCCCTGTATTGTGCACCCATCTTTAGCTTATCTATTACTATTCCCAAATCCCTTTCCTCTCTTGTCCCATTTAAATACAGTGCCTGTTTATGTTTACTTCCAAAATGTAGAACCTTTCATGTTCCTGTATTAAATCTTTTTTCATTTACCTGCCCATACTTCTAATTTTTGCAGATCCCCTTGTAACCAATGTTCATCCTGCTCTCTGATCTAATGACCTTACACAACTTAGTATCTGCAAAAATAGAGATGTTGCTATTTAATCCTTGCTCCAAGCCATTAATAAAAATATTAAAAATAACAGGGCCCAGTACTGATACCTGGGGGGCTCCACTAATTACATTTGTCCAATCTGAGTATGATCCATTCACTACTACTCGTTGCTCCCCCTCTTTTATCAAGTTATTTATCCATGAGCTAAACATTTCAGCTATTCCCAGTCCTTTAATCAGGGGGTGAAAGGGGTGACTCCTGTCAGGGGCCCAGTTGATGCAAGCTCAACTATTTTCTTTACATTTTGGCAGCCACCAGAGGGCGCTACATCAGAGTGCTATTGAGTGTGGGAAATGTCATTACAAGGAGTAAAGCATTAACATTTGAGAGGATTTCTAAGTGTGCACTAAACCACTATGCATAGTGAGACAGGCTTGGCACTTCAGTACAGTGTGTGCCTGAGTCAGACGGCAGATCACTTTCTTTTGCAGAGGAGGTAGGACTTAGTAAATGTTTTTTATTTCTTTGTGCAATTTCATATATGAACAGTATGGTAGTAGTATGGTGGCCAGGGTTCAATAAAAACATTTATTTAGCAATATGCAGTAGTGTATTTATGATTATTTTACAATGCTGTAGAAATTTTATATTTAAAAACCATGCAGAAATGTTTCTTCCTCATTACACAAATGGTAGGTGCCCTTTCGGCAAATATGGTTTGTTTGTTTTATTGTTTCAGTTTACTGCCCATTTATTATCATTTATTTGTATAGCGCCGCCAAATTCCGTATCGCTATAATTTCCAGATGCCAGGAGGTTTTTTTATCTAAGATTTTTAAACAGCTACAATCGGTCGCACATGCGGACTAGGGCTGTAGTGGAGAGGATGTTTGGGCTCCTCAAAATGCGCTTAAGATGTTTGGACAGGTCTGGAGGAGCTCTCCAATACAGCCCTAGTAAGGTGGCAAAGATCGTTATAGTCTGCAGCGTCCTGCATAACATAGCTCAGCGGGCTGGGATGCTGCAGGCCGTCCAGGTGCCCCGAGACCTCCTCCAAGTTGAGGAAGACGACCCTGTTCTAGAGGGGCCATTCCGGGACGAGGGGCTCAATGTCAGAGCAAACATCATCAACCGCCACTTCAGACGGTAAATACTAGAAGTTAGGAGCATTGCGAATATGTGTGAAGTTTAGGGAAATGAGAAGTAGAGAATTGTGCAAACATGTTAGGATTGTTCAACAAATGATTAGATCAAAATCTAATTTTATCTTTTTATTATCATAGGTAATTTATACATCAGATGATTCTGGCATTGGCTCCTGTAATGACTTTGCCTCCTGATTTGGAGCTAAAACTAGACTTTTGCTGAAAGAGACAATTAAATGGTTAAAGCGCATCCTAGAGCTGCACATTTAAGCTAGGAAATGCTACATATCTGTTTGTAGCTAAAACTAGACATTTGCAGAAAGACAACAAAATGGTTAAATCGCATCCTATAGCTGCACATTTAAGGTAGGACATGCTACATATGTGTTTTTCGCATAAACTAGACATTTGCTAAAAGAAATAAATGGTTAAATTGCATCCTATAGATGCACATTTAGACTAGGACATGCTACATATGCGTTTGGAGCTAAAACCAGACATTTGCTAAAAGAGAAATAAATGGTTAAATAGCATCCTATAGCTGCACATTTAAGCTAGGACATGCTACATATCTTTTTGGAGCTAAAACTAGACATTTGCTGAAAGAGACAATTAAATGGTTAAAGCGCATCCTATAGCTGCACATTTTGCACATTACACAAACACAACTGTTTTTGAAGATTACAGTGGCAATTGTCTAACTAATTAACGATGTTGTGCACAAGTACTCACCAACGAGCTACCCATGGGGAAACTGTCTGCCCTCAAACTGCCGCCACAGGGACGACTGCCTGAGGATACAGGCATCATGACAAGCCCCGCCGAAATTCGCACACATTCATAATCCGCATCCGTGCGTCGCAAATGAACTGCACATTGAGACTATGAAAGTCTTTGCGATTTCGGAAGGGCTGTTCATCTGCTGGAGCATGCAGCGCAATGTGGGTGCAATCTATTGCTCCCAAGACATTGGGCATTTCAGCTATTGCATAGAATTCCCTCTTTAGGCTCCTCCAATCACCATCATTTTGAGGAAATCCTATATAAAGCTTACAAACTCGTACCATGGTGTCGAGAAAATTGTCAAAAACCACAGAGAAGGGCGGAGCCAACTGCAGTGCTGATAAGACGTGTTCTAGTGCAGCTCCCGGGCCCAAGATCTTAATTTAGAGGTCTTTCCACATTTTAAAGTGATCTTCATAACTCCAGAACTTATATGAATAGACCTAAGAACTGACAACGTATTCCTGGGAACTTTTAGGGGTCCGGAGAGACTGCACCGGCCTGTCACCACAGCTATTCACTATAGAGCTGGGAGAGGGAACCGCCATCTTGCTGACCCCTAGCTCTCTACTCTACTCTACTCACAGGCTGCTGTACACCTCCTATCTATCAAGGGTGCCGACATATCCTGCACTATGATGACTTTGTACTACTTTGTGGAGGAGTTGAGATACCTGCTTGAAAACCACCACGCTAGTCTAGTTGACAAACTGCACGCTGCTCCTCAAAAAGATGGCGGCTGTCGATCTCGGCAGCATAACCTTGCTGAGCCTACCTTTAGTGTGCGAGATGGGGGTGACGCTGCGGGGGCCCGGAGCTTTCCCCCTGACTGCAGCACAACAATGAAGGAAAAAGAGACAGATCATCCTGTTATTCCGGCGGCCAATGGGGCAGTAAGCAATACCGCAGCTGCGGACGTCTTCCCTCACACCAGTACAACCCCTCCTGCAGCTCCCAATTCAGGCCTGGCTCATGGACATAATAGCGGGTCCCAGAAACTAAGCAGCGCAATTCTAGACATAGCCCGTATTGCTCCATACACTTCCCTCCACGCCTCAGAACAACAACCACTGACTCCATCACAAGCTGACATATTGCTTTTGCCTAGTAAAGCAAACTTCACCTGTCCTAGCGCAATGATACCCGGGCATACGGCTTCCAATTTGCTTCAAAAGCGTGGAATTGGATAATTTGCCAGAAACACTACTTCCCTGTAAAGAGCGGATTATTGGGGATATGTATGTTAGACTGGAAATTGGCTGAGGACTAACGTAGCTACCATACAAGTGACAGAGATATTGGTGACAGTGAGAAAGCAGCTTTGCACTAATATATCTCGAGTCACATACGGACAACCATGGCAGCGGATTTTCTCTTACTGCTATCCCGATTGGGGGAACTTTATTCTGTAGTTGTGCTTGCTATACATGCTCCAGCCTAAACACACAGAACCCTTATGGCAGCACTGAGCCTGAGATTTGGGAGACGATATGTGATTGGGCGCTACTGTTTGTATTTGATTCTAATCTGAGGACCATGTGTATAACTTTGCCTTTTTCATGCTTGCAGCTTGTGTACTAATTGATTTTTATATGTAGTGTAGACGCCAGACAACCATATGATGCTCTAATGCCCCCTTTTTTACTGCGGGATTTCCCGCCTGAGAAAAATAGAGACCAGTCAGCATACTTCATGTTATTAGACCTCCTGGTCTTGCATTAATGCTTTATATGTATTTCCCACCCCTATGCTTCACACCACCAATGCTGAGCTGTCTGCGGCCGAGACGGCGAAGGCATGATTACCTGCTCTATTGCCTACTATCGGGGGGATTAACTAGTTATCTTATAGTATAATTGTATATTTCAATGTATAGCTGTATAATAACTGGTTTTATTTTGGCAACACCCTCTCCAGCGTCGCACTACTCTCCTATACACTGATATATCTGCATAGTTCCTATTTAACAAGAACACAATGGGTCTCTCAGTTTCCTTAGTTGTCACACACTTACCCAACTCCTGTAAAGGTTAGAATGATTTTAATTTAGCCCTAGTATTAGTTAATTTACTCTCCCTAAAGCTAGCTTTCCCTTCTGTAAATGCATTCAGTCCCTCACAATATAGACTAATGGGTCCTTAATAGACAATAACAGTTTATGTCTCCTTGTTATTATTAGCTTTAAAATTGTCATCTTAATATAGAACCTCTTGTAGATAGTTAAGTGCTTTGGGGTAACCAACGTTGGTTCATGTGCTGTTTAGTAAGTTTAGGTTCCCAGGGTCCCCAGATAAGGGATAAGAGATTGTTATTAAATTATACAGCCTGGTTGCAGTTGCAGTCTCAAAGCTTAGCCTCACGGATAATCTCTATATAAAACCTAATCTCATAAAGACACCTAAGCTTCCTTGTGTGGAGCATAACATTGACCCACCATACAATTAACCTGTTTCTAGCAATCTCCTAACAACTCATGCGCCCTAGAAACTCTTCACATAGACCTAGTGCTCTCTTCATATATCTTGCTTACCATCTTCATACTACCACCACCCCCCCCCCTTATTAAAATGTTTACTTGGGCCTCTATCTGTATAATATGACACATAGCGATTCTTAGGCCCCTGACTTCTGTCTCAGTTAAAATGAAAAGGGAAAAACTATAACTAAGCCACCTATTTCCTAGAATGTTGGGATGCATATGGTTATTATACATTTGAATCTCTGGGTAGATGCCATCTATAAGATTACACTTATACAACGTCTTCCTGTCGCTTAGTGTAGGGCCCGCACTCGGAGGGCAGGATTTACACTTAAACTTTTACCTTGAGATGGTATATTTAATGATAATCACCCTAGATTTGGAAGCCATCTTAGCTGTATACTAATCTCAGAGATCACCTCCTGTTTAACCATTGTTTTGTGTGTACTAGTGTCTAGCAAGATATACTATTATAATCTCGCCAGTTCCCTTTTTGTTCATGAATCTACTAGAGTGGTTATGTTGTATATAGTGGTTGGTTTCCCCCCCCTATCTCTATATAGTGCTCTGGTCGTTATGATTTAGACCAGACACTTATTTCGCGGTTTCCCTCGAAAATAACCGCATTTATTAATAACATACTATATTCTTAAATTTTAATACAAATCAGAATGCAGACTATGCACTGTGATCAATCTTGGTTTGCACAATACTCTTTACTAGTTTATAAGTCTTCGCGGTTTCCCTTGAAAATGACC
The DNA here is from genome assembly GCF_027579735.1 of Bombina bombina. NCBI lineage: Eukaryota > Metazoa > Chordata > Amphibia > Anura > Bombinatoridae > Bombina > Bombina bombina. The sequence continues at coordinate 39,604,158 of NC_069510.1, forward strand.
GCATTTATTAGCAATTTACTTTATACTCTTAAGTTTTAACACAAAACAGACTACAAAATATGCATTGTGGTTAACCTTGGCTTGTATAATACTCGTTACAAGTTCATATGTCTATTCCACTAGTCTTCACTCAAATGTTAAACGGAGAATTTATTATGAGAGATATGTGAGGTGTGCAGTATGATATGACTGTAGGCGAATCGCACAATATACACATTTGTTTCAGAAGCAATATTGATGTTAACTATGCACCGTATTCTATGAGTTCATATCATTCCAATTATTTTCACTCATAATAATATTTGATAATGTTCAAGTTAATTAGTAACAAAAAATAGAAAATTTGAGGTATCTTTTTCATCTGTATTTACTATTTTCGATTTGCAGCAAACTGTACTTTATATGAAGATGTGGCGATTATTGTAACTCTTTTATTTTGTTTTTAATGACTATCATTTGTTGGTTGTACTGTATTTAAACCTCAATAAAAATTATTTAAAAAAAAAAAAAAAAACCACAGAGAAGGTACCCTGAGACAGCCCATGCATGTACCCCTCTCCAGATTGAAAACTTCCGGAGGCCAGGACGTGTATGCAACTTAGCATCCTGGTCATGCCAGGGATTGCAGTCCGCATACGTTTACGTGGCTCCATATGAGGTTTAAGTACTTCGTAAAGGCTAATGAGCTGTTCGCGATTGAGCCTATACTTGTCATAAACCTCAAAGTCGCTTATGTTATCCAAGGTGGGCCTCACCCTTTAAACACGAGAACCTTTAATCAGGCGAGCCCTACGTCTCTCTTGGAGATGCCGAGCACGCCTGATTCTGTTGTACACAACTCGTGCAACAGCACCAGCACCAACTAACTACGGCTCATCCATATTTGCAAAGCCAAACAGCACAAACCTAAACAGCAGAGCAAACACACAAGGAGTATAAAGGTATGCAAACACACAGAAGCAATTTGATACAATGTCAACCACAAGGGACGCTCACGCTTTGGCCATGTTGTTTGGGGATTTATAGTGCAATATGTCCAATGGTAGTGTGTTCGTAATGATTCCTGATTGTATACACTTTATTGTATCTGAGCGGCGCGAATGCTTTCAAAGTGGGCAGATTTTCTTGTGTTTGATTAAATTTATTTCCCCCCAATGAATTGTAATGTGAAAGTGTAAAATGTAACATATACAGTGCATATTCATGATGTTTGTTCATATGCGTAACAAATACTTATTAAACGCAATGTTATAGTAAAAAGCACACGTCCACGCTAACATGAATGAAAGTGCATACTTGTGTATAATGTGTGCATAGACACGGCATAGAATCTGATCGATCAATGTTGCTGCAATATTGTTGAGAAACGAGAAAGTAACGGGTGACATCTATAATATTCTATATATAAGTGATTGGCGAGATGTCAATATTTTACGTGTCCCATTGATATCGCAATAATAATGAAGATCTTCCGGCTGACATCTGTAATATTCTATATATAAGTGATTTGCGAGATGTCAATATTTTACGTGTCCCATTGATATCGCAATAATAAAGAATATCTTCCAAACTCTCGTTTACGTATATGTAATATTGTAGTATTGAGTTAGAAACTGCTGAAAGGGGCGGTACAGTCCGAATGCTGTAATCTGTATGGTTGAAGCTTAGAATGATGTCATCATATTAGCAACATGCCTGTCTAGTTTGCAAATCTCCGTTGTGTTGTATTTTGCAACATTCTTATTGTGTGCTTATTAAAAAGATAAATGTGTGTTTTGCTGTTGTGTGATGTGTTATGTACATATACGTATGAATTGTGATTCTCTCCCACATATGCTGATTTATATAAAGCAGTATAGCTTTGTTGTTCCTTCCAAAAAAGCGACAACTCAAATATTTTTGAATGATATGTTATTATTAAACGTAATTCCTAATGGTATATTATGAGTAAATTGTGATGTTAAAGGGACACTAAATCCATAATTGATCTTTCATGATTCTGAGAGAGAATCCAATGTTACCCAACCTTCCAATGTAGTTGTATGATGTATTCATTGTTTTATGTGGGTTTTTTTGCCAGAATATCAATGCACATGTATGAGTCAATGGCAAAAGGCATGTATGTGCATCCATCAATCGTCATCTGGTGAGCCTATCTAGATATGCTGTTCATACAAGCATATGATTTTAATAAATGAAATGCTATAATAGACGTAAATGAGACGTGTTTACAATGTGAATAATGAAATGTAAAAAATTATTTTCTGTCCGTTTAAATATGATTTAATTTTTTTAAAACGGTTTCATATTGTTAATGATAGAATTAATGGTGATTTCTAGTTGATGTAATGTAATTTCCTTTAAGAATGTGATGTTGTAGTGATGTTCACACAAGTAAAAGCCATAACTCCATAGGGAAATAGTAACACAAGAATTAATGAATTAGTGCCACAATTCTAACGCTGGTATTACGAGTTTTAAAGTCAATTTTTTTTTCGTGCGTTAGGTAAATTTGTCGGTCGCGTACACGAGCACGTATTCCCCATAGAAGTCAATGGAGGAGAAAATTTTTAAGAGAAATAAAAACCAACACTTGTGTTGAGCGTAAAGTGAGTGACGTCATGTTCTTCTGTGAAAAAGTAGCTAAATCGTGTTAATTTCATAATAAAAATATGTTTTGTGTAGGTAATGTGCTGTATATTGTTTGTATGTATCTAATTCTGTATGTATGTGATAATATTTGTTGTTAGATGTAGCTATATGAGTGTATGTTCCCGTATGTCTATGTAAGTCAATGTAAAATGGGTTTGTGTGCATTTTTTTTCAGACACCCGAGATCTCGTAACTTTGATCCGTTATATTTTGACATGAAAAATTTGAATATAAAAACTAAATATTGTCGAGTGTTTGTATGAGTGTAAGTGTACTTTGGCAGCGGATAGAAATTAACCCAATCAAATTCAATTGGTTTGATTGACACCCCATGCTAGCGGCCGAATGGCCGCAAATCTGCAGGGGGCGGCATTGCACCAGCAGTTCACAAGAACTGCTGGTGCAATGATAAATGCCAACAGCGTATGCTGTGAGCATTTATCGATGCGTGGCGGACATTTCCTTCCGCACTATCATAAATTATTGACCCCATAGACTTATTTTTAGCTCGCATAGGAAGATAAAGTGCTTTTAGGGTGGTTACATTAATAGTTATTGGCCAACCAAAATGATTACACCACTGTAAACTTGGCCTAAGGCTTTATAAAAGCCTGTATCAACAGAGGAACTATACAGACTTCCATTCATATTATTTGATCATTATGCTTATCTATTCAGGTGTGCTATTTTTAACGCAATCTTATAACCTACTGTATGTTTCTTTTTTCTATAAGATTTAAAAAAGATTCATATTAGTTTCTGTCAAGAAGTTTAGGACAGTAGATTACATGGCTTCCACTTAAGAGTCATATGTTTTATATATGTACACAGATAGATTTACATGAACTAGCATGCACACAAATCTATAAATATATATACTGATACTCTCAGGCCCTTGAGTAAAGGTAATACTCATTCATGAAACCTATGCCCAAATATAGATCTGATTGATAGACACACAGAGGAATCCCTTGGGTGTAAAAATTGGTAAAAAAACCCAACTAAAACCAGGAAGCTCATTTTACTATTAATCTTCATGCCCCTTTAAATGCAGGCTGTTGGAAAGTTTATTTTATTAATAATGTAAAATAATTACTTAACAACTTAAAGGGATACTAAACCCAAATGTTTTATTTTATGATTCAGATAGAGCATGCAATTTTAAGCAACAGGAATGTGATGAACCTAAAATGGGCTGGCTGCATTTATAATTTTCAAATAAAGATAGCAAGAGAACGAAGAAAAATTGATAATAGGATTAAATTAGAAATTTGCTTAAAATTGCATGCTCTATCTGAATCACGAAAGAAAACATTTGGGTTTAGTGTGCCTTTAATATAACTGTGCTGGTTATGCACAACTGGGGATTGGGTAATAAAGGGATTATCTATCTTTTTAAACAACAACATTTCTGGAGTAGACTGTCCCTTTAACTTGAGTAAATCCTTTCTCAACTTCCTATAACCAGTCAAAACTGGTGATTTTTTCTTTGACAGCACTCTGTGACATCACAATATGCAAATACATATTGCTAAAGAAATATTTTTCAAAGTGAATATCTGTGATGTCATAATTCCATTTGCAATCACTCAGGAGTCAGAGAGCAAGATTCACCCTATTCAGTCATTTCTGACCCAGTGCTCCATAAAAAAAACTTGTAAAATGACACCACCCTTAAAAAAATTGATCAAATTTGCTGTACCTGGAGTCCTTGCCCTTGCTGGGTGTTGGTGGATCTACAAACATTACCATCGTAAAAAGAATGTGAGAGATCAACAGGAGCAAGCTGGAAACATCGTCAATCTGACTGAAGATGATACACAGAAGAACGCTGATGAAGCAAATGTAGTAGATTCAGTCTCTGATCTTAACGACTGCAAAGAGGGCACTTCCATACAATCATTAAAAGATGATGCTCTCATTGCTTCAAACTTAACTCCAGGACAGGTAATGAGGCTCCACAGGAGTGAGCTGACAACCATGGAACACCAAGAAATTGTCAGTTACACGGAAATATATTATTGGGGCCAGAATGCAGATAAACTTCATGGTGTAATTGGAGGCAGAAACAATGGATATGATAACCAACTGGGCTTCTACAAGCAGACACCAAATGACCACATTGCCTACAGATATCAAATTGAAAAGGTACTTGGTAAAGGAGGCTATGGAGAAGTCATCAAGGCCTTTGACCACAAACTGAAACAACATGTGGCTTTAAAAATGATCAGAAATGAAGAAGCTTTTCGCCTCCAAGCTGAAGAGGAAATAAACATATCACAACAGTTACGGAAACTGGACAAAGACAACACATTTAATGTAGTGCACATGATGGATACATTCACCTTCCGTAATCATGTGTGTATGTCATTTGAACTGCTGGACATGGAACTTTATGAACTAATGAAGAGAAAGGAATTTAAGGGCTTTAGTCTGACATTGGTAAAGATGTTTGCTCTAGAAATCCTACAGTGCTTATATGCTTTGAAAAGACATGGCATTATGCACTGTGACCTAAAGCCTGAAAATATTTTATTGAGACAACAAAATACCGGACTTGACATTAGGGTTATTGACTTTGGCTGCAGCCAATATGAACACCAGCATCAATACCCTTTACAGACTGTATACTACCGAGCACCAGAGGTCCTTCTTGGAGGCAACTGTGGAACTCCAGTAGATATGTGGAGCTTCGGATGTATCTTAGCCGAGCTCCTAACTGGAGAGATACTCTTTTGCAGCGATGATAATAATTATGATCTACTCGCATGCATGATTGAGCTATTGGGAATGCCATCCCAAAACCTTCTGAATTCTTCAAAACGAACCAATAATTATTTTGACATCAAGGGGTATCCTCTGTATTGCAAAGTTACAACCTTGCAAGATGGTTCTATGCAATTCCAGGGTGGTTATACCAGACGAGGACAATTCAGAGGCTCCCCTGGAAGCAAAGATTGGGTGCAGGCTTTAAAAGGCTGCGAAGATGCCCTGTTTTTGGACTTTCTGAAAAAATGCTTAACGTGGGATCCTACTCTTCGCATGACCCCGAATGAAGCATTTAAACATCCTTGGCTTTAAGAAAAACTAAAGCTATAAGAACACACCAAAGCTTTAAAGATAGCCAAAGGGGGGGGGAGATAGCCAAAGGGGGGGGGAGATAGCCAAAGGGGGGGGGGGGAGATAGCCAAAGGGGGGGGGGGAGATAGCCAAAGGGGGGGGGGAGATAGCCAAAGGGGGGGAGGGAAGATAGCCAAAGGGGGGGGGGGAGATAGCCAAAGGGGGGGGGGGAGATAGCCAAAGGGGGGGGGGGGACAGAGCCAAAGGGGGGGGGGGGACAGAGCCAAAGGGGGGGGGACAGAGCCAAAGGGGGGGGGGGACAGAGCCAAAGGGGGGGGGGGACAGAGCCAAAGGGGGGGGGGACAGAGCCAAAGGGGGGGGGGGACAGAGCCAAAGGGGGGGGGGACAGAGCCAAAGGAGGGGGGACAGGGGAGAGAGCCCAAAAAGGGGGAGGGGAGAGAGCCCAAAAAGGGGGAGGGGAGAGAGCCCAAAAAGGGGGAGGGGAGAGAGCCCAAAAAGGGGGAGGGGAGAGAGCCCAAAAAGGGGGAGGGGAGAGAGCCCAAAAAGGGGGAGGGGAGATAGCCCAAAAAGGGGGAGGGGAGATAGCCCAAAAAGGGGGAGGGGAGATAGCCCAAAAAGGGGGAGGGGAGATAGCCCAAAAAGGGGGAGGGGAGATAGCCCAAAAAGGGGGAGGGGAGATAGCCCAAAAAGGGGGAGGGGAGATAGCCCAAAAAGGGGGAGGGGAGAGAGCCCAAAAAGGGGGAGGGGAGAGAGCCCAAAAAGGGGGAGGGGAGAGAGCCCAAAAAGGGGGAGGGGAGAGAGCCCAAAAAGGGGGAGGGGAGAGAGCCCAAAAAGGGGGAGGGGAGAGAGCCCAAAAAGGGGGAGGGGAGAGAGCCCAAAAAGGGGGAGGGGAGATAGCCCAAAAAGGGGGAAGGGAGATAGCCCAAAAAGGGGGAAGGGAGATAGCCCAAAAAGGGGGAAGGGAGATAGCCCAAAAAGGGGGAAGGGAGATAGCCCAAAAAGGGGGAAGGGAGATAGCCCAAAAAGGGGGAGGGGAGATAGCCCAAAAAGGGGGAGGGGAGAGAGCCCAAAAAGGGGGAAGGGAGATAGCCCAAAAAGGGGGAAGGGAGATAGCCCAAAAAGGGGGAAGGGAGATAGCCCAAAAAGGGGGAAGGGAGATAGCCCAAAAAGGGGGAAGGGAGATAGCCCAAAAAGGGGGAAGGGAGATAGCCCAAAAAGGGGGAAGGGAGATAGCCCAAAAAGGGGGAAGGGAGATAGCCCAAAAAGGGGGAAGGGAGATAGCCCAAAAAGGGGGAAGGGAGATAGCCCAAAAAGGGGGAAGGGAGATAGCCCAAAAAGGGGGAAGGGAGATAGCCCTTAAAGGGGGAAGGGAGATAGCCCTTAAAGGGGGAAGGGAGATAGCCCTTAAAGGGGGAAGGGAGATAGCCCTTAAAGGGGGAAGGGAGATAGCCCTTAAAGGGGGAAGGGAGATAGCCCTTAAAGGGGGAAGGGAGATAGCCCTTAAAGGGGGAAGGGAGATAGCCCTTAAAGGGGGAAGGGAGATAGCCCAAAAAGGGGGGGATAGCCCAAAAAGGGGGGGGAAGAGATAGCCCAAAAAGGGGGGGAAGAGATAGCCCAAAAAGGGGGGGGAAGAGATAGCCCAAAAAGGGGGGGAAGAGATAGCCCAAAAAGGGGGGGGAAGAGATAGCCCAAAAAGGGGGGGGAAGAGATAGCCCAAAAAGGGGGGGGGGAGATAGCCCAAAAAGGGGGGGGGGAGATAGCCCAAAAAGGGGGGGGGGAGATAGCCCAAAAAGGGGGGGGAAGATAGCCCAAAAGGGGGTGGGGGAGGGGAGATAGCCCAAAAAGGGGGGGGGAAGAGAGCAAGGGGTGGGACTGCTGTACTGCAAAAAATGACCCGTGTACACAGGCTTTAGTACTAGTAAACAATAAAAAAATAAAAAAACTACCATCAAATTTTTTTATGTGCTTGATTATTTATGTATTTATTCACTAATAGCTAGATTACGAGTTATGCGCGCTATAGGGAAATTAACGAACGCAAAAAAGTTGCGTTATTTAACCCCCTACAGCGCAGCCATTATAAGTATTTCAAAATTAAGTAAGTTTGTATTTATTTTAACTAGGTAGACTAGTTATTAAATAGTTATTAACTATTTATTAACTACCTAGTTAAAATAAATACAAGATTACCTGTGAAATAAAACCTAAGCTGCCTTACACTTAAATCTAAAATTACAAAAAATGAAAAACACTCACCTAGATTACGAGTTCTGCGTTAGCTTTAAAAAGCAGCGTTAAGGGGTCCTAATGCTGCTTTTTAATGCCCGCTGGAATTACGAGTATGGCAGGTACAGGTGTACCGCTCACTTTTTCTCCGCGACTTTTCCATACCGCAAATCCCCTTACGTCAATTGCGTATCCTATCTTTTTAATGGGATTTGGCTAACGCTGGTATTACAAGTCTTGGAAGAAGTGAACGGTACATCCTCTACCTCCAAGACTCCTACCGCATATAAAAGTCAGTATTTAAGAGTTTTATGGGCTAACGCCGGAATAAAGCTCTTAACTACAGTGCTACAAAAGTACACTAACACCCATAAACTACCTATAAACCCCTAAACCAAGGCCCCCCACATCGCAAACACTATAATAAAATGATTTAACCCCTAATCTGCCGACCGGACATCGCCGCCACTTACATTATACCTATGAACCCCTAATCTGCTGCCCCTAACATCGCCGACACCTACATTATATTTATTAACCCCTAATCTGCCCCCCAACGTCGCCGCTACCTACCTACACTTATTAACCCCTAATCTGCCGACCGGACATCGCCACCACTATAATAAATGTATTAACCCCTAAACCGCCGCACTCCCACCTCGCAAACACTATAATAAATTGTATTAACCCCTAATCTCCCGTCCCTAACATCGCAGCCACCTACCTACAATTATTAACCCCTAATCTCCCACCCCCAATTTTCGCCGCTACTATAATAAAGTTACTTACCCCTAAACCTAAGTCTAACCCTAACCCTAACACCCCCAAGTTAAATATAACTTAAATAAATCTAAATAAAATTACTATAATTAAATAAATTAATCCTATTTAAAACTAAATACTTACCTGTAAAATAAACCCTAATATAGCTACAATATAACTAATAGTTACATTATAGCCATCTTAGGGTTTATTTTTATTTTACAGGCAACTTTGTATTTATTTTAACTAGGTACAATAACTATTAAACAGTTAATAACTATTTATTAGCTACCTAGTTAAATAATTACAAAATTACCTGTAAAATAAATCCTAACCTAAGTTACAAATACACCAAACACTACACTATCAATAAATAAATTAAATAAATTAACTACAATTATCTAACATAAAATACAATTAAATAAACTAAACTATATTACAAAAAAAACAAATACTAAATAACAAAAAGTAATAACAAAGTAATCAGCTCTTTTACCTGTAAAAAAACAAATACAATACCCCCCCAACATTACAACCCACCACCCACACGCCCCTACTCTAAAACCCACCCGATCCCCCCTTTAAAAAAACCTAACACTACCCCATTGAAGATCACCCTACCTTGAGCCGTCTTCAGCCAGCCGGGCACCGATGGGGCAGAAGAGGACATCCGGACCGGCACAAGTCTTCATCCGATCCGGCCAGAAGTCTTCATCTGATCGGAGCAGAAGAGGTCCTCCATCCAGCAGAAGTCTTCATCCAAGCGGCATCTTCTATCTTCAATCAATCGGAGCGGAGCGGGTCCATCTTCTATCCAGCCGACGTGGAGCCATCCTCTTCTTCCGATGTCCTAACGAAGAATGACGGTTCCTTTAAATGACATCATCCAAGATGGCGTCCCTCGAATTCTGATTGGTTGATAGGATTCTATCAGCCAATCAGAATTAAGGTAGGAAAATTCTGATTGGTTGATTTAATCAGCCAATCGGATTGAAGTTCAATCCGATTGGATCAGCCAATAGAATGCGAGGTCAATTTTATTGGCTGATCCAATCAGCCAATCGGATTGACCTTCAATCCGATTGGCTGATTAAATCAACCAATTGGAATTTTCCTACCTTAAATCCAATTGGCTGATTGGATCAGCCAATAGAATGCAAGGTCAATTCTATTGGCTGATCCAATCAGCCAATCGGATTGAACTTCAATCCGATTGGCTGATTAAATCAACCAATCGGAATTTTCCTACCTTTATTCCGATTGGCTGATAGAATCCTATCAGCCAATCGGAATTCGAGGGACGCCATCTTGGATGACGTCATTTAAAGGAACCGTCATTCTTCGTTAGGACATCGGAAGAAGAGCATGGCTCCACGTCGGCTGGATAGAAGATGGACCCGCTCCGATTGATTGAAGATAGAAGATGCCGCTTGGATGAAGACTTCTGCTGGATGGAGGACCTCTTCTGCCCCGATCGGATGAAGACTTCTGGCCGGATCAGATGAAGACTTGTGCCGGCCCGGATGTCCTCTTTTGCCCCATTGGTGCCCGGCTGGCTGAAGATGGCTCAAGGTAGGGTGATCTTCAATGGGGTAGTGTAAGGTTTTTTTTTTTAAGGGGGGATAGGGTGGGTTTTAGAGTAGGGGTGTGTGGGTGGTGGGTTGTAATGTTGGGGGGGTATTGTATTTGTTTTTTTTACAGGTAAAAGAGCTGATTACTTTGGGGCAATGCCCCGCAAAAAGCCCTTTTAAGGGCTGGTAAAAGAGCTGATTACTTTGTAATTTAGTTTAGGATAGGGAATTTTATTATTTTGGGGGGCTTTTTTATTTTATTAGGGGGCTTAGATTAGGTGTAATTAGATTAAAATTCTTGTAATATTTTTTTATTTGTTGTAATTTAGTTTTTGTTTTTTTTGTAATATAGTTTAGTTTACTTAATTGTATTTTATGTTAGATAATTGTAGTTAATTTATTTAATTAATTTATTGATAGTGTAGTGTTAGGTGTATTTGTAACTTAGGTTAGGATTTATTTTACAGGTAAATTTGTAATTATTTTAACTAGGTAGCTATTAAATAGTTATTAACTATTTAATAGCTATTGTACCTAGTTAAAATAAATACAAAGTTGCCTGTAAAATAAATATAAATCCTAAAATAGCTACAATGTAACTATTAGTTATATTGTAGCTATATTAGGGTTTATTTTATAGGTAAGTATTTAGTTTTAAATAGGATTAATTTATTTAATTACAGTAATTTTATTTATATTTATTTAAATTATATTTAATTTAGGGGGGTTAGACTTAGGTTTAGGGGTTAATAACTTTATTATAGTAGCGGCGACGTTGGGGGCGGCAGATTAGGGGTTAATATTTGTAGGTAGGTGGCAGCGATGTTAGGGAGGGCAGATTAGGGGTTAATAAAATGTATTATAGTGTTTGCGACATGGGAGTGCGGCGGTTTAGGGGTTAATACATTTATTATAGCGGCGACAATGTCCGGTCGGCAGATTAAGGGTTAATAATTGTAGGTAGGTGGCGGCGACGTTGGGGGTGGCAGATTAGGGGTTAATTAATATAATATAGGTGTCAGCGATGTTAGGGGCAGCAGATTAGGGGTTCATAGGGATAATGTAGGTGAAGGCGGTGTCCGGAGCGGCAGATTAGGGGTTAATAGTATAATGCAGGTGGCGACGATGTTGGGAGCGGCAGATTAGAGGTTAATAAGTGTAAGGTTAGGGGTGTTTAGACTCTGGGTTCATGTTAGGGTGTTAGGTGTAGACTTAGAAAGTGTTTCCCCATAGGAAACAATGGGGCTGTATTAAGAGCTGATCGCTGCTTTTTTGCAGGTGTTAGTTTTTTTTCAGCCAGCTCAGCCCCATTGTATCCTATGGGGAAATCGTGCACGAGCACGTTTTTCCAGCTTACCGCTACCGTAAACAACGCTGGTATTACAGGTAGAAGTGGAGCTAAATTTTGCTCAACTCTCACTTTTCTGAGGCTAACGCAGCCATTCAGAAAACTTGTAATACCAGCGTTGTTTAAAGTGATGGTAAACTCTCCTCTTTATAAAATCAGATCTGGAATGTAAGCACTATTTTAGATGGGGTTTTATTCATCATGTGCAATGAAGATGCGCTATAACTTAGTTATTAATATAGATATGAAATTCAAATACCCCACGTTACACCACCCACTTCAAAAGTCAATTTTCCTGTAAGCTAAATGATTGAATTACACTCCAATCAATGCTCTAGCTACAACAAAAGTGCCATATGGGGAGAGCGCTGATTGGACAACAATTCAATCACAGAAAAGTTTTCTTTTGAAGTGGGTGGAGGAGCATGCAGTATTTGAATTTCATATCTATATTAATAACTAAGTTATACTGCATCTTGATTACAGCTAATGAATTAAACTTCATCTAAAATAGCGCTTACATTCCAGATCTGATTTTATAAAGAGGAGAGTTTACCATCACTTTAAAGTGAGCGCTGGAAAAAAAAGGAGCGTTAGCTCCGCAAGTTTTTATCGACAAAACTTGTAATCTAGCCGACTAAAATTACAAAAAATAAAATAACTACCATTACAAAAAATATAAATTATTCCTATTCTAAAACCCTTTAAAAAAAAAAAAAAACACCCCAAAATAAAAATGCCTAATCTAGAATAAACTACGAAGGGCCCTTAAAATGGCCTTTTGGGGGCCCTTAAAAGGGTCTTTTGTAGGGCATTGCCCTAAAGTTAACAGCTCTTTTGCTACAAAAAACAAACACCCCCTAACAGTATACAACCCCCCACCCCCAAACTACCAGGGGCCCTTAAAACAAAATTTATGCTTACCTGATAAATTTATTTCTCTTGTGGTGTATCCAGTCCACGGATTCATCCATTACTTGTGGGATATTCTCCTTCCCAACAGGAAGCTGCAAGAGGATCACCCACAGCAGAGCTGTCTATATAGCTCCTCCCCTAACTTCCACCTCCAGTCATTCGACCGAAGACAAGCAAGAGAAAGGAGAAACTATAGGGTGCAGTGGTGACTGTAGTTTAAAAATAAAAAACACCTGCCTTAAAATGACAGGGCGGGCAATGGACTGGATACACCACAAGAGAAATAAATTTATCAGGTAAGCATAAATTTAGTTTTCTCTTGTAAGGTGTATCCAGTCCACAGATTCATCCATTACTTGTGGGATACCATACCAAAGCTATAGGACACGGATGAAGGGAGGGACAAGGCAGGCGCTTAAACGGAAGGCACCACTGCCTGTAAGACCTTTCTCCCAAAAATAGCCTCCAAAGAAGCAAAAGTACCAAATTTGTAGAATTTAGAAAAAGTATGAAGCGAAGACCAAGTCGCCGCCTTACAAATCTGTTCAACAGAAGCCTCATTTTTAAAAGCCCATGTGGAAGTCACCGCTCTAGTGGAATGAGCTGTAATTCTTTCAGGCCAGCAGTCTCATAAGCTAAGCGGATTATACTTCTTAACCAAAAAGAAAAAAAAGAAACTAAAAGTTGCTGAAGCCTTTTGGCCTTTCCTCTGTCCAGAGTAGACAACAAACAATGCAGATGTTTGACGAAAATCTTTAGTAGCTTGTAAATAAAACTTTAAAGCACGAACCACGTCAAGATTGTGTAAAAGACGTTCTTTCTTTGAAGAAGGATTAGGACACAGTGACGGAACAACAATCTCCTGATTGATATTCTTATTAGATACCACCTTAGGAAGAAACCCAGGTTTGGTACGCAAAACTACCTTATCTGCATGGAAGATCAGATAAGGGGAATCACACTACAAGGCAGATAACTCTGAAACTCTTCGAGCCGAAGAGATAGCTACCAGAAACAGAACTTTCCAAGATAAAAGCTTGATATCTATGGAATGCAGAGGTTCAAACGGAACCCCTTGAAGAACTTTAAGAACTAAATTTAAACTCCAAGGCGGAGCAACAGGTTTAAACACAGGCTTGATTCTAACTAAAGCCTGACAAAACACCTGAACGTCTGGAACATCCGCCAGATGCTTGTACAAAAGAATAGACAGAGCAGAAATCTGTCCCTTTAAGGAACTAGCTGACAATGCCTTCTCCAATCCATCTTGGAGAAAAAATAATATCCTGGGAATCCTGACTTTACTCCATGAGTAACCCTTGGAGTCAAACCAATGAAGATATTTACACCATATCTTATGATAGATTTTCCTGGTGACAGGATTTCGAGCCTGAATTAAGGTATCAATGACCGACTCTGAGAAAATCACCAAAGCTCTCTCCTGCTTGATCTTGGCAATCAGACGAGGGAGCAGAGGAAACGGTGGAAACACATAAGCCAGGTTGAAAGACCAAGGCGCTGCTAGAGCATCTATCAGCGCTGCCTTGGGATCCCTGGACCTGGATCCGTAACAAGGGAGCTTGCCGTTCTGACGAGACGCCATGAGATCCAGTTCTGGTTTGGCCCAAAGTTGAATCAACTGTGCAAACACCTCCGGATGGAGTTCCCTTCTAATTTCTGCCTGAGGTAAAAAAAAAACAGTACAACGCCAGCACCGTTTAAAAATAACAAACTTTTGATTGAAGATAAACTACACTAATTCACCACATCTCTCTAGCTACTTCCCTTGTCGAGAGCTGCAAGAGAATCACTGGAGGTGGGTGGCAGTTAGGGGAGGAGCTATATAGACAGCTCTGCTGCGGGTGATCCTCTTGCAGCTTCCTGTTGGGAAGGAGAATATCCCACAAGTAATGGATGAATCCGTGGACTGGATACACCTTACAAGAGAGAGGGCATTTTGTAGGGCATTGCCCTAAAGTTAACAGCTCTTTTGCTACAAAAACAAACAAACACCCCCTAACAGTATACAAACCCCCATCCCCCAAACCCACAAAATAAAAATAAAGTAAAACCTAATCTACCCATTGCCCTGAAAAGGCATTTGTATGGGCATTGCCCTTAAAAGGGCATTTAGCTCTTTTTCCTGCCATAACAAACAAATTATCAAAAATAATAAAAAATATTCCTATTCTAATACCATTTTAAAAAAAACACCCCAAAATAAAAAACCTAATCTAGAATAAACTACCAATGGCCCTTAAAAGAGCCTTTTGTAGGGCATTGCCCTAAAGATATCAGCTCTTTTTCAGAAAAAATAAATAAAAAAAATACAAAGACCCACTAACATTACAAACCCCCACCCCCCCCAAACCCACAAAATAAAAAAAACTATCTAAAACACCTAAGCTACCCATTGCCCTGAAAAGGGCATTTGTATGGGCATTGCCCTTAAAGGGACAGTCTACACCCGTAATAACCGTCGCTTATACTTTCTATCTAGTGCTGATAGTTCTAACTCACCCCACTTCAGTTACAATAGCGATTCACCAACGGAGTTATTCATATACCAAACTCACTTTATCTTCGTTGGAAATGGCCGCCATGCTCCTCCTACTATTACATCATCCAGCCTCTCTATTGAAACCATCCAATACAAAATAGATCCCAGATGGAAAAACATTATCGCGCTTTCATCGATTCGCGCATGCGCACCCATTTCGGAACTAAAAAAACGGAACCAAAATTTCATGTAAATTTGCACATTTATATGTATTTTTACAGTACAAGCTATATCTATTGTAAGTATAGAGTTTACTTACACTTTCTCTTGTTATTTCTATCTTCTATTCACTATTTCAAAAATAAAAATAGTTTTTTTTGGCAATGGGTCTTTATTATTTATTTCAAAATTGATATCAGCGCAACTTATGTTTTTTGCACTAATAAGCATCGCTCACAATTGTCATTAAAGGCATATCGCTATCAATCTAATATCAAGATGTCATATCTATCTAATAATTTATTGTTAGATGATTAGTATGCTATTTATAATCCAAAAGTTTTAAAATATTGCTCTTATAACATCTCAATGTGTGTCTCTGTTTAAACTCATTTTAATTTATTTATATATGTTTTGTAGGGTCATATTGTTAATATTATTGTTACCTTTGGACAATCATAGATAACACAAAGCTAATGAACGTGTATTTCTGGTGTGCCAGTTATGATGTTCTAACAGGTATGTCAGTTAAAATAAATGAAATAAGGGTGTAGTTTGCACAAGCTTTGATACCACTTAAAGTTATACTCTACCCCCAAAAAAACTTTTATGATTCTGAAATGTAATATAATTTTAAACTATTTTCCAAATCTCTCTTATAAAAAATGTTGCTTTGTTCTCTTTGTATGCTTATGTGAAAGCTAAACCTATGAGGTTCATATCAGAATATCTAAGCCCTTGAAGTGCGCCTATTCTATCAGTGCATTTTGACACTTTTTCACCACTAGACAGTGTTATTTCATGTGTGTCATATAGATAACAGTTTGCTCACGCACGTGTAGATCAAGGTATCAAGCTATGGTAATTTAAAATATATGTTTGTTAAAAGAAATGAAATAACTGCTCAGTTTGCATAGTCTTATATACAAGTTAAACACAAATGTAAAATGTGTATTGATATAACTGTGTTGGTAATGCAAAACTATTAAATAGGTACTAAATCTAATATCTATCGATTTAAACCATTACAATTTTGTTGTTGAATGTCCCTTTAAATGTGCATTCCACATCTGAAATTATATTTTTTAAAGGGACTGTTCCGATCAGCCAATAGAATGCAAGCTCAATCTGATTGGCTGATTGGATCAGCCAATCGTATTGAACTTGATTCTGATTGGCTGATTCCATCAGCCAATCAGAATATTCCTACCTTAATTACGATTGGCTGATAGAATCCTATTAGCCAATCGGAATTCGAGGGACGCCATCTTGGATGACGTCATTTAAAGGAACCGTCATTCGTCGTTCAGTCGTCGGCCAGGATGGATGTTCCGCGGTGGAGGTCTTCAGGATGCTGCCGCTTCGCTCCGGATGGATGCCGCTTGGATGAAGACTTCAATCGGATGGAAGACCTCTTCTGGCCCGCTTGGATGAAGACTTCAGCCGGATCATGGACCTCTTCAGCCCCCCGCTTGGGCTTGGATCAGGACATCGGAGGAGCTCTTCTGGACCGATCGGTGAACCTGGTATGGTGAAGACAAGGTAGGATGATCTTCAGGGGCTTAGTGTTAGGTTTATTTAAGGGGGGTTTGGGTTAGATTAGGGGTATGTGGGTGGTGGGTTGTAATGTTGGGGGGGGGGTATTGTATGTTTTTTTTTTACAGGCAAAAGCGCTGAATTTCTTGAGGCATGCCCCGCAAAGGGCCCTGTTCAGGGCTGGTAAGGTAAAAGAGCTTTGAACTTTAGTAATTTAGAATAGGGTAGGGCATTTTTTTATTTTGGGGGTCTTTGTTATTTTATTAGGGGGCTTAGAGTAGGTGTAATTAGTTTAAAATTGTTGTAATATTTTTCTTATGTTTGTAAATATTTTTTTATTTTTTGTAACTTAGTTCTTTTTTATTTTTTGTACTTTAGCTAGTTTATTTAATTGTATTTATTTGTAGCAATTGTATTTAATTAATTTATTGATAGTGTAGTGTTAGGTTAATTGTAGGTAATTGTAGGTAGTTTATTTAATTAATTTATTGATAGTCTAGTGTTAGGTTTATTTGTAACTTAGGTTAGGATTTCTTTTACAGGTAAATTTGTAATTATTTTAACTATTTTAGCTATTAAATAGTTCTTAACTATTTAATAGCTATTGTACCTGGTTAAAATAAATACAAAGTTACCTGTAAAATAAATATAAATCCTAAAATAGCTATAATATAGTTATAATTTATATTGTAGCTATATTAGGATTTATTTTACAGGTAAGTATTTAGCTTTAAATTGGAATAATTTATTTAATAAGAGTTAATTAATTTCGTTAGATTTAAATTATATTTAATTTAGGGGGTGTTAGTATTAGGGTTAGACTTAGCTTTAGGGGTTAATACATTTATTAGAATAGCGGCGAGATTTGGTCGGCAGATTAGGGGTTAATAATTGAAGTTAGGTGTCGGCGATGTTAGGGAGGGCAGATTAGGGGTTAATACTATTTATGATAGGGTTAGTGAGGCGGATTAGGGGTTAATAACTTTATTATAGTAGCGCTCAGGTCCGGTCGGCAGATTAGGGGTTAATAAGTGTAGGCAGGTGGAGGCGACGTTGTGGGGGGCAGATTAGGGGTTAATAAATATAATATAGGGGTCGGCGGTGTTAGGGGCAGCAGATTAGGGGTACATAGGGATAATGTAAGTAGCGGCGGTTTACGGAGCGGCAGATTAGGGGTTAATAATAATATGCAGGGGTCAGCGATAGCGGGGGCGGCAGATCAGGGGTTAATAAGTGTAAGGTTAGGGGTGTTTAGACTCGGGGTACATGTTAGAGTGTTAAGTGCAGACGTAGGAAGGGTTACCGCATAGCAAACAATGGGGCTGCGTTAGGAGCTGAACGCGGCTTTTTTGCAGGTGTTTGTTTTTTTTCAGCTCAAACAGCCCCATTGTTTCCTATGGGGGAATCGTGCATGAGCACGTTTTTGAGGCTGGCCGCGTCCGTAAGCAACTCTGGTATCGAGAGTTGAAGCTGCGTTAAAAATGCTCTACGCTCCTTTTTTGGAGCCTAACGCAGCCTTTATGTGGACTCTCGATACCAGAGTTATTTTTATGGTGCGGCCAGAAAAAAGCCGGCGTTAGTTTTTCGGGTCGTTACCGACAAAACTCCAAATCTAGGCCTTAGTGTTTTAAAAGATAGGTAATCCCTTTATTACCCATTCCCCAATTTTACATAAATAACACATTTAAATGAAAATACTTTTAACCTCTGTGATTATCTTGTATCTGAGCCTCTGAAAAATGCCAGTTTATTTCAGTTCTTTTGACAGAATTGCATTGTAGCCAATCAGTGCTGACTTATGTGCAACTCTACCGACATGAGCACAATGTTATCTATATGTCACACATGAACTAATGTCTTCTAGTGGTGAATTGAAAAAAAAATTGCATTCAGATAAGAGACAGCCTTCAAGGGCTAAGAAATTAGCATATGAACTTCCTAGGTTCAGCTTTCAAATAAGAATACCAAGAGAACAAAGCAAAATTGCTAATAAAAGTATATTTCAAAATTTTTTACAATGACATTCCCTATCTGAATCTTTAAAGATTATTTTGGACTATAGTGTCCCTTTAACCTCTCTGATTATATTTTATCATTAGCCTCTGCAAACTGCACCTGTATTGCAGTGCATTTGACATAATTTCATTGTAGCCAATCAGTGCCTGTTCCAACATAAATTCACGTGCACAAGCACAGTTTTATCTATATGAAACACACAAACTAACACCCTCTAGTGTTGAAAAACTGACATATGAACCTCCTAGGTTAAGCTTTCAAATAAGAATATCAAGAGAACAAAGCAAAATTGGTGATAAAAGTAAATTTGAAAAATGTTTAAAACTACATTCCCTATCTGAATCATGAAAGTTTGTTTCGGACTAGACTGTCCCTTTAACCTCGCCTTACTTTTGTATTCATGAACTTCACACATTCCTAAAGACTCTCTCTCCCCCTTGCAACTCATCACAAAAACAGTCTCACTACTGCAAATCCACATCTCATCTAATGTCATTCTCTCTATGGCTCATACTAGCTGCTTGCGACATCTCCCCTACTCCTGGTCCCCCAGATTTTCCTTTTCCTGCACACCCATGTGTACCCTTCAATAGACTTCAAAAACAAAACTCTGGTAACCCTAATCTCATTCCTCTTGCATCTAAAGCCACCACCCCCCTTCATTTGCGCACTTTGGAACTCTCGCTCTGTTTGAAACAAGCTCACTTCTATCCATGGCCTCTTTATCTCCCATTCTCTCTTATCTATATGAAACACATGAAATAACACCCGCTAGTGGGGAAAAACTTTTTAAAATTCATCCTGAAAAGAGGTGGCCTTCAAGGTTTAATAAATTAGCATATGAAGCACCTAGGTTAAGATTTTAAAAAAAGAATAACAAGAGAACAAAGCAAAATTGTTGCTAAAAATAAAATATATAATTTTCTTAAATTACATGCTCTATCATAATCATCAGAGATCAATTTTTTGGGCCTAGACTGTCCCTTTAAGAAAATTGAGAATACGTTTATTACACATTCACTATAAAGTTCTTGTTCTTTTCAAATATTTAAAAATTAAATTTTAATATAAAATTTTTCAATGTAATATAATTTTTATTTTTTTAACTTTAATCTATCAAGTACAATGGCTAGCCAGGAATCTAATCAACGGCGTATGTTGTATGACTTAGATATCCAAGAAGTAGAAAGGATGGTAAGTAAAAATTACTATATTTCTTATACCCATTTAATTCTATCTAATTTTTTTTTTTTTTTAATATTTGTAAAAGAGTCCTAAAAAGTATATATATTGTCAATAATTTTAACAGACATCATTCATGTTTTAATTTTAGAAATGTCATTTACATTTACCAATTTTAATTATATAAATTATTTTTTTTTTCTTTGTATTTTTAAGATCAGTAGTAATACAATAATGATTTTCATGTCCGCAAAACATTCATAAATGCGTATAGATTAAATTTTCCAATCTATTACTTGTTAATGTATTTTCTATTACCTTCTTTTCCTATCTACTAAAATTAATTTGGATGTACATCTTAATATATTTTTTCTTATTTGATATTATAATAGTCCTTTTAATAAAGTTTATTTAAAACTATATTTTTGTGAAAGAGAGAAGAGATGAATGAAAGGAGGCGAAACAGGCATGCTACTTTTATGGGTAATATGTCACATAGTTGGGATCCAATTAGGCCATCAACAGAAGATAATTCTACTCAAGATACAGAGACATCATCTGAAATTGGAACCCCTACCGAAAATGAAAGAATCGGAAACACTCAATGGTGTACATGTGGACACTACAAAATCAGGTTGCAGCCTGTCAGAACCTTCAGTCTTAGTCATTCCATTCAGTGGTTATGTGCATGGAAGTTTTAGGTCTCATGACTGCAGCATTGGACGCGATTTCCTTTGCTCGTTTTCACATGAGACCTCCCCAGCTTTGTATGCTGAAACAATGGTGCAGGGATTATGCAAATATATCACAATTAATATCCTTAAATCCCAATGTTTGATACTCTGACTTGGTGGTTAAATCACCAGCGTTTAGTTCAAGGGGCTTCTTTTGTTTGTCCAACCTGGACTGTGATCACAACAGATGCAAGTCTTCAGGTTGGGGAGCTGTTTGGGGATCTCTGACAGCACAAGAGGCGATTATCAATCAATAATATTTTAGAACTCCGTGCAGTTTCAGAGTTCTTCAGTTCTGGCCTCTGTTGAAGAAAGAACTGTTCATTTGTTTTCAGACAGACAATATCACAACTGTGGCATATGTCAATCATCAGGGTGGGACTCTCAGTCCCCAAGCTATGAAAGAAGTATCTCGGATACTTGCTTGGGTGGAATCCAGCTCCTGTCTAATTTCTGCAGTTCATATCCCAGGTGTAGACAATTGTGAGGCGGATTATCTCAGCCCTCACTTTACATCCGGGGGAGTGGTCTTTCCATCCAGATGTGTTGTCTCAGCTTGTCCAGATGTGGGGTCTTCCAGAGATAGATCTGATGGCCTCTCATCTAAACAAGAGACTTCCCAGATACCTGTCCAGGGATTTTCAGGTGGATGCATTGACACTTCCTTGGTGTTATCAACCTGCTTATATTTTCCCGCTTCTAGTTCTCCCAAGAGTGATCTCCAAAATCATCATGGAACAATCGTTTGTGTTGCTGGTGGCTCCTGCATGGCCTCACAGGTTTTGGTATGCAGATCTTGTTCGGATGTCCAGTTGCCAACCTTGGCCACTTCCATTAAGGCCGGACTTACTGTCTCAAGGTCTGTTTTTCCATCAGGATCTCAAATCTTTAAATTTGAAGGTGTGGAAATTGAACGCCTAGTGCTAAGTCATAGAGGTTTCTCTGACTCAGTGATTACTTTGTTACAAGCTTGTAAATCTGTCTCTAGAAAGATTTGTTATCAAGTTTGGAAGACTTACATTTCATGGTGCTCTTCTCATAAATTTTCTTGGCATTCTTTTAGAATTCCTAGAATTTTACAGTTTCTTCAGGATGGTTTGGATAAGATTGTGTCTGCAAGTTCCTTGAAGGGACAAATCTCTGCTCTTTCTGTTTTATTTCACAGAAAGATTGCTAAGCTTCCTGATATTCATTGTTTTGTACAGGTTTTGGTTCATATCAAGCCTGTCATTAAATCAATCTCTCCTGAGTTTTAATTTGGTTTTGAAGGCTTTTCAGGCTCTTCCGTTTGAGCCTATGCAGGACATTAAACTACTTTCTTGGATAGTGTTGTTCCTTTTGGCCATCTCTTCTACTAGAAGAGTTTCTGAGTTATATGCGCTTTCTTATGAATCTCCTTTTCTGATATTTCATCAGGAGAAGGTGGTTTTGCAGACTTCTAAATTTTTTTCCTAAGGTTGTGAATTCTAACATTAATAGAGATATTGTTGTCCCTTCTTTGTGTCCTAATCCTAAATTATTTGGAAAGATCCTTACATTCTTTGGATGTGGTGAGAGCTTTGAAATATTATATTGAAACTAAGATTTCAGGAAGACTTCAAGTCTATTTGTTATATTTCTCTTGTAAGATGTATAGAGTCCACGGATTCATCCTTACTTGTGGGATATTCTCCCCTATAGAAAGTGGCAGAGAGCACCCACAGCAGAGCTGCCTATATAGCTCCCCCCTTAGCTCCACCCCCTGTCATTCTCTCTGCCTGCTTAACTGCTAGGAAGGGCAAAGAGGAGTGTGGTGACAAAAATGTTAGGTTTTTATTTTCTCAAGCAAGTTTATTTTTAAATGGTACCGGGGTGTACTATTTACTTTCTGGCAGAAAAGGGATGAAGATTTCTGCAAGGAGGATGAGCTTAGCATTTTGTAACTAAGATCCACTGATGTTCTCACAAGGGCTGAAGAGTACAGGAAAACTTCAATTGGGGGAACAGTTTGCAGGCTAAACTGCATTAAGGTATGTTCAGTCTATTTTTTTCTAGACAGACTGTTATTTCTAGAAAAGGCTGGCAATATCCCCATGAGGGAAGGGTAAGCTGTATTCAGACACTTGGATAGGAATTTCAGCTTGCATGAAGGGCTCATTAGTTACTGGTGACACTGTTTGGTAAAAACGTTTTTGTTTATTCAGTGAATGATGCAATAATAATGTTTTTTGAAGGGACTAAAGGTCATTGTGGCTTTTTTTTGAGTTTTCTAACCCACATGGTTAATTTAGAGACACTCTAGTGTTTGTCTGTTAGGCCTCAAAACATTGAGTGAGGTGGGAGGGGCCTATTTTCGTGCCTCAGTTGTGCAGTTTCTTTTCCTCTGAGACTTCTAACTGCTTCTCCAGAGGTTCCTGCCTTGTTTGAGGGCTGTAAAAGTTTTTTTCCCCCCACAAATTGTTCTGAAGGGCAGGTAGGAGCCACAGCAGAACTGTGGCAAAGTGCTGAAAGTCTTTTTTACTGGTTTTGATGTTTTTTTCAATCCGGTTTTGCCATTAAGGGGTTAATTATTTATTTGCATAGCTGTGCAAAGTTACTAAGGCTATATGATGCTACTGTAAAAATGTTGTTATGTTTACTGCTTTTTTACACTGTTTTGCAGAATTTGTGCAGCTTTTTTTCTCTTAAAGGCACAGTACCGTTTTATTTCTAAGTGTTATTTATTTTGATTACAGTGTTTTCCAAGCTTGCTTGTTACATTACTAGCCTGTTTAACATGTCTGACACCAAGGAAAATCCTTGTTCAATATGTTTGGAAGCCATTGTGCTACCCCCTCTTAGAATGTGTCCCAATTGTACTAATATGTCTATAAACTATAAAGAACATATATTAGCACTTAAAAATAGAGCAATAGATGATTCTCAGAAGTAAATGAGGGTTTAGCATCTAGCTCTCCCCAAGTGTCACAACCAGTAATGCCCGCACAAGTGACGCCAAGTACCTCTAGTGCGTCAAATTCATTTATTTTACAAGACATGGCCACAGTTATGAATACAATCCTCAGAGGTTTTATCCTGACTACCTGGTTTTTAAGGAAAGCGGGACAGCTCTGGGTTAAGGAAAAATGCTGAGCAGTCTGACGCTTTAGTAGCCGTATCTGATATGCCCTCACAATTATTATATTTATTTATTATAGGTGACGACGGTGTAGGGGGGGCAGGATAGGGGTTAATAGGTTTAATATAGGTTGCGGCGGGTTCAGGGAGCGGCGGTTTAGGGGTTAAACTATTTATTTAGTTGCGGGATCAGCAGGATAGGGGTTAATAGTTTTATTATAGAGGGCGACGGTATAGGGGGGGCAGGATAGGGGTTACTAGGTATACTGTAGGTGGCAGCGGTGTCCGGGAGCGGCGGTTTAGGGGTTAATACATTTATCAGAGTTGCGGCAGGGTCTAGGAGCGGCGGTTTAGGGGTTAGTAACTTTATTGAGTTGCGGGAGGCTCCTGGGGGTGCCGGTATAGGGATAGAACAGTGTAGTTTAGTGTGAGTGCTTAGTGACAGGCTAGCAATAAAGCTGGGAAAAAGCCGAAGAGCAGCGAGATCGGATGAGTGATAACTCTCACAGTCCGCTGCTCATCGCCCCGCGGTTTTTTGACAGCTTTATTTGATAACTTAGGCGAACGTATTCAAGGTCCGCGGCGGCAAAGGTAGGCGAGCTTAGACGGGCGTATTGGGCCGGCGAAGGCAGAAAAGTAGACGGCTTGATAACTACCCCCCCTAGTGTTCACTGTTTTTATTTTGGTTTTTACCCATTTTTAATTATGAAATAGTTATATTGTAGCTAGCTTAGGTTTTATTTTTATTTCACAGGTAAGTTTGTATTTATTTTAACTAGGTAGACTAGTTATTAAATAGTTATTAACTATTTATTAACTACCTAGTTAAAATAAATACAAGATTACCTGTGAAATAAAACCTAAGCTGCCTTACACTTAAATCTAAAATTACAAAAAATAAAAAACACTCACCTAGATTACAAGTTCTGCGTTAGCTTTAAAAAGCAGCGTTAAGGGGTCCTAATGCTGCTTTTAATGCCCGCTGGTATTACGAGTATGGCAGGTACAGGTGTACCGCTCACTTTTTCTCAGCAACTTTACCATACCGCAAATCCCCTTACGTCAATTGCGTATCCTATCTTTTTAATGGGATTTGGCTAACGCTGGTATTACAAGTCTTGGAAGAAGTGAGCAGTACAGCCTCTACCTCCAAGACTCCTACCGCATATAAAAGTCAGTATTTAAGAGTTTTATGGGCTAACGCCGGAACATAAATCTCTTAACTACAGTGCTATAAAGTACACTAACACCCATAAACTACCTATTAACCCCTAAACCGAGGCCCCCCACAACGCAAACACTATAATAAAATGATTTAACCCCTAATCTGCCGACCGGACATTGCCGCCACTTACATTATACCTATGAACCCCTAATCTGCTGCCCCTAACATCGCCGACACCTACATTATATTTATTAACCCCTAATCTGCCCCCCAATGTCGCCGCCACCTACCTACACTTATTAACCCCTAATCTGCCGACCGGACATCGCCACCACTATAATAAATGTATTAACCCCTAAACCGCCGCACTCCCACCTCGCAAACACTATAATAAATTGTATTAACCCCTAATCTGCCGTCCCTAACATCGCAGCCACCTACCTACAATTATTAACCCCTAATCTCCCGCCCCCAATGTCGCCGCTACTATAATAAAGTTATTAACCCCTAAACCTAAGTCTAACCCTAACACCCCCAAGTTAAATATAACTTAAATAAATCTAAATAAAATTACTATAATTAAATAAATTAATCCTATTTAAAACTAAATACTTACCTGTAAAATAAACCCTAATATAGCTACAATATAACTAATAGTTACATTATAGCCATCTTAGGGTTTATTTTTATTTTACAGGCAACTTTGTATTTATTTTAACTAGGTACAATAGCTATTAAATAGTTAATAACTATTTATTAGCTACCTAGTTAAAATAATTACAAAATTATCTGTAAAATAAATCCTAACCTAAGTTACAAATACACCTAAAACTACACTATCAATAAATTAATTAAATAAATTAACTACAATTATCTAACATAAAATACAATTAAATAAACTAAACTATATTACAAAAAAACAAACACTAAATAACAAAAAGTAATAACAAAGTATGAGTAAAAAAGGGGGTTTGGTTTAGCACACCTAACAAAAATCATTTTATATAATGGTACACATACTGTGGAAGTGCTGCCAAAAGACCAAAAAAGTAAATAAATAAAAACAAGTATTGGATCACTTCTAAACACACAAGACCACATATATTTAATAAATTCACACATTTTAAACATATTTATAATTGCTGCAAACTTTTTAAAAAGTTTTATTGCCTGCTTCATATTTTAAACTTATAAATTCATAAATAAGATTGGGATCTTAGTCACACAATATGGCCATATTCTGCTCAGCCAGTCACCACTTTCAAGGTGTCCCAAAATCAGACTGGTCCTAACACTATAAAACTATGCCTTACTGGATTGAATCATTAAACATATATTTACCTAGATTAAAATCCAACACTGCAGTGCCTGCCACAAATCAAGACTGCAGAAAATGAAACTCCTGGCTTTTTATCTGTAGCTCAATTAAACTATCTTGGAACACACCTGAGCAGGGTGGTGTGCTTAAACCAATAGAGAGATTTGGTCAGTCTCTCAAGAAATTTATGAGTAAAAAAGGGGGTTTGGTTTAGCACACCTAACAAAAATCATTTTATATAATGGTATACATACTGTGGAAGTGCTGCCAAAAGACCAAAAAAGTAAATAAATAAAAACAAGTATTGGCTCACTTCTAAACATACAAGACCACATATATTTAATAAATTCACGTATTTTAAACATATTTATAATTGCTGCAAACTTTTTAAAAAGTTTTATTGCCTGCTTCATATTTTAAACTTATACATTCTTAAATTTATTTTTGGTCTTTTGGCAGCACTTCCACAGTATGTGTACCATTATATAAAATGATTTTTGTTAGGTGTGCTAAACCAATCCCCCTTTTTTACTCATAAATTTCTTGAGAGACTGACCAAATCTCTCTATTGGTTTAAGCACACCACCCTGCTCAGGTGTGTTCCAAGATAGTTTAATTGAGCTACACATAAAAAGCCAGGAGTTTCATTTTCTGCAGTCTTGATTTGTGGCAGGCACTGCAGTGTTGGATTTTAATCTAGGTAAATATACGCTGGCAGGCAACTGCAATTAGATTACACTAGAAGACTGATGTTTCACAGTCAAAAAAGTTTTTTTTTTTTTTAATTTACACTACTGTTACAACAGATATGAGTGGTGGCACTAGTTAGCAAGTGGGCCTGGCACACACGCTGGCAGGCAGGCAACTGCAATTAGATTACACTAGCAGACTGATG
This sequence comes from Bombina bombina, assembly GCF_027579735.1. Classification (NCBI taxonomy): domain Eukaryota; kingdom Metazoa; phylum Chordata; class Amphibia; order Anura; family Bombinatoridae; genus Bombina; species Bombina bombina. Next base: position 39,631,374 of record NC_069510.1, read on the forward strand.
TTTCACAGTCAAAAAAGTTTTTTTTAAAATATTTACACTACTGTTACAACAGATATGAGTGGTGGCACTAGTTGGCAAGTGGGCCTGGCACACGCTGGCAGGCAGGCAACTGCAATTAGATTACACTAGCAGACTGATGTTTCACAGTCAAAAAAGTTTTTTTAAAAAAAATTTACACTATTGTTACAACAGATATGAGTGGTGGCACTAGTTGGCAAGTGGGCCTGGCACACATGTTGGCAGGCAGGCAACTGCAATTAGATTACACTAGCAGAATGATGTTTCGCAGTCAAAAAAGTATTTTTTTTTTAAATTTACACTACTGTTACAACAGATATGAGTGGTGGCACTAGTTGGCAAGTGGGCCTGGCACACACGCTGGCAGGCAGGCAACTGCAATTAGATTACACTTGCAAACTGATGTTTCACAGTCAAAAAAGTATTTTTTTTTAAATTTACACTACTGTTACAACAGATATGAGTGGTGGCACTAGTTGGCAAGTGGGCCTGGCACACACGCTGGCAGGCAGGCAACTGCAATTAGATTACACTAGCAGACTGATGTTTCACAGTCAAAAAAGTTTTTTTTAAAAAAAAATACACTACTGTTACAACAGATATGAGTGGTGGCACTAGTTGGCAAGTGGGCCTGGCACACGCTGGCAGGCAGGCAACTGCAATTAGATTACACTAGCAGACTGATGTTTCACAGTCAAAAAAGTTTTTTTTTAAAAAATTTACACTATTGTTACAACAGATATGAGTGGTGGCACTAGTTGGCAAGTGGGCCTGGCACACATGTTGGCAGGCAGGCAACTGCAATTAGATTACACTAGCAGAATGATGTTTCGCAGTCAAAAAAGTATTTTTTTTTTAAATTTACACTACTGTTACAACAGATATGAGTGGTGGCACTAGTTGGCAAGTGGGCCTGGCACACACGCTGGCAGGCAGGCAACTGCAATTAGATTACACTTGCAAACTGATGTTTCACAGTCAAAAAAGTATTTTTTTTTAAATTTACACTACTGTTACAACAGATATGAGTGGTGGCACTAGTTAGCAAGTGGGCCTGGCACACACGCTGGCAGGCAGGCAACTGCAATTAGATTACACTAGCAGACTGATGTTTCACAGTCAAAAAAGTTTTTTTTTAAAATATTTACACTACTGTTACAACAGATATGAGTGGTGGCACTAGTTGGCAAGTGGGCCTGGCACACGCTGGCAGGCAGGCAACTGCAATTAGATTACACTAGCAGACTGATGTTTCACAGTCAAAAAAGTTTTTTTTTTTTTTAATTTACACTACTGTTACAACAGATATGAGTGGTGGCACTAGTTAGCAAGTGGGCCTGGCACACACGCTGGCAGGCAGGCAACTGCAATTAGATTACACTAGCAGACTGATGTTTCACAGTCAAAAAAGTTTTTTTTTTAAATATTTACACTACTGTTACAACAGATATGAGTGGTGGCACTAGTTGGCAAGTGGGCCTGGCACACACGCTGGCAGGCAGGCAACTGCAATTAGATTACACTTGCAAACTGATGTTTCACAGTCAAAAAAGTATTTTTTTTTAAATTTACACTACTGTTACAACAGATATGAGTGGTGGCACTAGTTGGCAAGTGGGCCTGGCACACACGCTGGCAGGCAGGCAACTGCAATTAGATTACACTAGCAGACTGATGTTTCACAGTCAAAAAAGTTTTTTTAAAAAAAAAATACACTACTGTTACAACAGATATGAGTGGTGGCACTAGTTGGCAAGTGGGCCTGGCACACACGCTGGCAGGCAGGCAACTGCAATTAGATTACACTAGCAGACTGATGTTTCACAGTCAAAAAAGTTTTTTTTTTTAAATATTTACACTACTGTTACAACAGATATGAGTGGTGGCACTAGTTGGCAAGTGGGCCTGGCACACACGCTGGCAGGCAGGCAACTGCAATTAGATTACACTAGCAGACTGATGTTTCACAGTCAAAAAAGTTTTTTTAAAAAAAATTTACACTACTGTTATAACAGATATGAGTGGTGGCACTAGTTGGCAAGTGGGCCTGGCACACACGCTGGCAGGCAGGCAACTGCAATTAGATTACACTAGCAGACTGATGTTTCACAGTCAAAAAAGTTTTTTTTTAAAAGTAAAAAAGGGGGTTTGGTTTAGCACACCTAACAAAAATCATTTTATATAATGGTACACATACTGTGGAAGTGCTGCCAAAAGACCAAAAAAGTAAATAAATAAAAACAAGTATTGGCTCACTTCTAAACATACAAGACCACATATATTTAATAAATTCACGTATTTCAAACATATTTATAATTGCTGCAAACTTTTTAAAAAGTTTTATTGCCTGCTTCATATTTTAAACTTATACATACATAAATTTATTTTTGGTCTTTTGGCAGCACTTCCACAGTATGTGTACCATTATATAAAATGATTTTTGTTAGGTGTGCTAAACCAATCCCCCTTTTTTACTCATAAATTTCTTGAGAGACTGACCAAATCTCTCTATTGGTTTAAGCACACCACCCTGCTCAGGTGTGTTCCAAGATAGTTTAATTGAGCTACACATAAAAAGCCAGGAGTTTCATTTTCTGCAGTCTTGATTTGTGGCAGGCACTGCAGTGTTGGATTTTAATCTAGGTAAATATACGCTGGCAGGCAACTGCAATTAGATTACACTTGCAAACTGATGTTTCACAGTCAAAATTTTTTTTTTTTTTAAATTTACACTACTGTTACAACAGATATGAGTGGTGGCACTAGTTAGCAAGTGGGCCTGGCACACACGCTGGCAGGCAGGCAACTGCAATTAGATTACACTAGCAGACTGATGTTTCACAGTCAAAAAAGTTTTTTTTTAAATTTACACTACTGTTACAACAGATATGAGTGGTGGCACTAGTTGGCAAGTGGGCCTGACACACATGCTGGCAGGCAGCCAACTGCAATTAGATTACACTAGCAGACTGATGTTTCACAGTCAAAAACATAATTTATGCTTACCTGATAAATTCCTTTCTTCTGTAGTGTGATCAGTCCACGGGTCATCATTACTTGTGGGATATTAACTGCTCCCCTACAGGAAGTGCAAGAGGATTCACCCAGCAGAGTTGCTATATAGCTCCTCCCCTCTACGTCACCTCCAGTCATTCGACCAAGGACCAACGAGAAAGGAGAAGCCAAGGGTGTAGTGGTGACTGGAGTATAATTTAAAAAATATTTACCTGCCTTAAAAAACAGGGCGGGCCGTGGACTGATCACACTACAGAAGAAAGGAATTTATCAGGTAAGCATAAATTATGTTTTCTTCTGTTAAGTGTGATCAGTCCACGGGTCATCATTACTTGTGGGATACCAATACCAAAGCAAAAGTACACGGATGACGGGAGGGATAGGCAGGCTCTTTATACAGAAGGAACCACTGCCTGAAGAACCTTTCTCCCAAAAATAGCCTCCGAGGAAGCAAAAGTGTCAAATTTGTAAAATTTGGAAAAAGTATGAAGCGAAGACCAAGTTGCAGCCTTGCAAATCTGTTCAACAGAGGCCTCATTCTTAAAGGCCCAAGTGGAAGCCACAGCTCTAGTGGAATGAGCTGTAATTCTTTCAGGAGGCTGCTGTCCAGCAGTCTCATAAGCTAAACGAATTATGCTACGAAGCCAAAAAGAGAGAGAGGTAGCAGAAGCTTTTTGACCTCTCCTCTGACCAGAGTAAACGACAAACAGGGAAGACGTTTGTCGAAAATCTTTAGTTGCCTGTAAATAAAATTTAAGGGCACGAACTACATCCAGATTGTGCAAAAGACGTTCCTTCCTCGAAGAAGGATTTGGGCACAAGGATGGAACAACAATCTCCTGATTGATATTCCTGTTAGTGACTACCTTAGGTAAAAACCCAGGTTTAGTACGCAGAACTACCTTATCCGAGTGAAAAATCAAATAAGGAGAATCACAATGTAAGGCTGATAACTCAGAGACTCTTCGAGCCGAGGAAATAGCCATTAAAAATAGAACTTTCCAAGATAACAACTTTATATCAATGGAATGAAGGGGTTCAAACGGAACACCCTGTAAAACGTTAAGAACAAGGTTTAAACTCCATGGTGGAGCCACAGCTTTAAACACAGGTTTAATCCTGGCCAAAGCCTGACAAAAAGCCTGAACGTCTGGAACTTCTGACAGACGCTTGTGTAACAGAATGGACAGAGCTGAGATCTGTCCCTTTAAGGAACTAGCGGATAACCCCTTTTCTAAACCTTCTTGTAGAAAAGACAATATCCTAGGAATCCTAACCTTACTCCAAGAGTAACCTTTGGATTCGCACCAATATAGGTATTTACGCCATATTTTATGGTAAATCTTTCTGGTAACAGGCTTCCTAGCCTGTATTAAGGTATCAATAACTGACTCAGAAAAACCACGCTTTGATAAGATCAAGCGTTCAATTTCCAAGCAGTCAGCTTCAGAGAAGTTAGATTTTAATGTTTGAAAGGACCCTGAATCAGAAGGTCCTGTTTCAGAGGTAACGACCAAGGTGGACAGAATAACATGTCCACCAGATCTGCATACCAAGTCCTGCGTGGCCATGCAGGCGCTATTAGAATCACTGATGCTTTCTCCTGTTTGATTCTGGCAATCAATCGAGGAAGCATCGGGAAAGGTGGAAACACATAAGCCATCCTGAAGGTCCATGATGCTGTCAAGGCATCTATCAGGACCGCTCCCGGATCCCTGGATCTGGACCCGTAGCGCGGAAGCTTGGCGTTCTGTCGAGACGCCATGAGATCTATCTCTGGTTTGCCCCAACGTCGGAGTATTTGGGCAAAGACCTCTGGATGAAGTTCCCACTCCCCCGGATGAAAAGTCTGACGACTTAAGAAATCCGCCTCCCAGTTCTCCACTCCCGGGATGTGGATTGCAGACAGGTGGCAAGAGTGAGACTCTGCCCAGCGAATTATCTTCGATACTTCCATCATTGCTAGGGAGCTTCTTGTCCCTCCCTGATGGTTGATATAAGCTACAGTCGTGATGTTGTCCGACTGGAACCTGATGAACCCCCGAGTTGTTAACTGGGGCCAAGCCAGAAGAGCATTGAGGACTGCTCTCAATTCCAGAATGTTTATTGGAAGAAGACTCTCCTCCTGATTCCATAGTCCCTGAGCCTTCAGAGAATTCCAGACAGCGCCCCAACCTAGTAGGCTGGCGTCTGTTGTTACAATTGACCAGTCTGGCCTGCTGAATGGCATTCCCCTGGACAGATGTGGCCGATAAAGCCACCATAGAAGAGAATTTCTGGTCTCTTGATTCAGATTTAGAGTGGGGGACAAATCTGAGTAATCCCCATTCCACTGACTTAGCATGCACAGTTGCAGTGGTCTGAGATGTAGGCGTGCAAAAGGAACTATGTCCATTGCTGCTACCATTAGTCCGATTACCTCCATGCATTGAGCTACTGACGGGTGTTGAATGGAATGAAGGACACGGCATGCATTTTGAAGTTTTGTTAACCTGTCCTCTGTCAGGTAAATCTTCATTTCTACAGAATCTATCAGAGTCCCCAGGAAGGGAACTCTTGTGAGTGGAAAGAGAGAACTTTTCTCTTCGTTCACTTTCCATCCATGCGACCTTAGAAATGCCCGTACTATCTCTGTATGAGATTTGGCAGTTTGAAAGCTTGAAGCTTGTATCAGTATGTCGTCTAAGTACGGAGCTACTGAAATTCCTCGCGGTCTTAGTACCGCCAGAAGAGTGCCCAGAACCTTTGTGAAGATTCTTGGAGCCGTAGCCAGTCCGAATGGAAGAGCTACAAACTGGTAATGCCTGTCTAAAAAGGCAAACCTTAGATACCGGTAATGACTTCTGTGAATCGGTATGTGAAGGTAAGCATCCTTTAAATCCACTGTGGTCATGTACTGACCCTCTTGGATCATGGGCAAAATTGTTCGAATAGTTTCCATCTTGAACGATGGAACTCTTAGGAATTTGTTTAGGATCTTTAAATCCAAGATTGGCCTGAAGGTTCCCTCTTTTTTGGGAACTACAAACAGATTTGAGTAAAACCCTTGTCCTTGTTCCAACCGCGGAACTGGATGGATCACTCCCATTAATAAAAGATCTTGTACGCAGCGTAGAAACGCTTCCTTCTTTGTTAGGTTTGTTGACAACCTTGACAGATGAAATCTCCCTCTTGGGGGAGAGGATTTGAAGTCCAGAAGGTATCCCTGAGATATGATCTCTAACGCCCAGGGATCCTGAACATCTCTTGCCCAAGCCTGGGCGAAGAGGGAAAGTCTGCCCCCCACTAGATCCGGTCCCGGATCGGGGGCCCTCAATTCATGCTGTCTTAGGGGCAGCAGCAGGTTTTCTGGCCTGTTTGCCCCTGTTCCAGGACTGGTTAGGTTTCCAGCCTTGTCTGTAGCGAGCAACAGCTCCTTCCTGTTTTGGTGCAGAGGAAGTTGATGCTGCTCCTGCTTTGAAATTACGAAAGGAACGAAAATTGGACTGTCTAGCCTTGGCTTTGGCCTTGTCCTGAGGCAGGGCATGACCTTTACCTCCTGTAATGTCAGCAATAATCTCTTTCAAGCCGGGCCCGAATAAGGTCTGCCCTTTGAAAGGAATATTAAGCAATTTAGATTTAGACGTAACATCAGCTGACCAGGATTTCAGCCACAGAGCTCTGCGTGCCTGAATGGCGAATCCTGAATTTTTAGCCGCAAGTTTAGTTAAATGTACTACGGCATCTGAACTAAATGAATTAGCTAACTTAAGGAATTTAAGTTTGTGTGTGATGTCATCTAGTGTGGATGATTGAAGTGTCTCTTCCAGAGACTCAAACCAAAATGCTGCTGCAGCCGTGACAGGCGCAATACATGCAAGAGGTTGCAATATAAACCCTTGTTGAACAAACATTTTCTTAAGGTAACCCTCTAATTTTTTATCCATTGGATCTGAAAAAGCACAGCTATCCTCCACCGGGATAGTGGTACGCTTAGCTAAAGTAGAAACTGCTCCCTCCACCTTAGGGACCATTTGCCATAAGTCCCGTGTGGCGGCGTCTATTGGAAACATTTTTCTGAATATAGGAGGGGGTGAGAAAGGCACACCGGGTCTATCCCACTCCTTAGTAACAATGTCAGTAAGTCTCTTAGGTATAGGAAAAACGTCAGTACTCGTCGGTACCGCAAAATATTTATCCAACCTACACATTTTTTCTGGGATTGCAACTGTGTTACAATCATTCAGAGCCGCTAATACCTCCCCTAGTAACACACGGAGGTTCTCAAGCTTAAATTTAAAATTTGAAATGTCTGAGTCCAGTTTATTTGGATCAGAACCGTCACCCACAGAATGAAGCTCTCCGTCTTCACGTTCTGCAAACTGTGACGCAGTATCAGACATGGCCCTTGCATTATCAGCGCACTCTGTTCTCATCCCAGAGTGATCACGTTTACCTCTTAGTTCTGGTAGTTTAGCCAAAACTTCAGTCATAACAGTAGCCATATCTTGTAATGTGATTTGTAATGGCCGCCCAGATGCACTCGGCGCTACAATATCACGCACCTCCTGAGCGGGAGATGCAGGTACTGACACGTGAGGCGAGTTAGTCGGCATAACTCTCCCCTCGTTGTTTGGTGAAATATGATCAATTTGTACAGATTGACTGTTTTTTAAAGTAGCATCAATACATTTAGTACATAAATTTCTATTGGGCTCCACTTTGGCATTAACACATATAGCACAGAGATATTCCTCTGAATCAGACATGTTTAACACACTAGCAAATAAACAGCAACTTGGAAATACTTTTCAAAGTAATTTACAAATAATATGAAAACGAACTTTGCCTTTAAGAAGCACAGAAAAATATTATAACAGTTAAAATAATTAAGTTATAGCATCAATCTTTGTCAGAATATACAGTTTTAGCAAAGGATTGTTCCCCTCAGCAAATGATAACTAACCCAGGCAGCAGAAAAAAATACACAAATAAACGTTTTTTATATCACAGTCAATACAATCAGCACAGCTCTGCTGTAATGATTACTTCCCTCAAAAAAGGCTTTGGAGATCCCTGAACTCTGTAGAGATGAACCGGATCATGCAGGAAGAAAATGAACCTCTGACTGAGTTTTTCTGATGCATAGTAAAAGCGCCAAAAATGGCCCCTCCCCCACACACATAACAGTGAGAGGGATCAGTGAACTGCTCTAATTTAAATCAAAACTATTGCCAAGTGGAAAAATAGTGCCCAAAACATTTTTTCACCCAGTACCTCAGAGAAAAAAACGTTTTTACATGCCAGCAAAAAAACGTTTTACCTCAATAATTAATTGTCATTTAAAACCTATTGCAAGTCCCTGCAAAATAGGTTAAGTCTATGTATACAGTTTAAAAACCAGAGAAGTACCATTTCCCAGAAAAATGAAGTGTAAAATATACATACATGACAGCCTGATATCAGCTACATCTACTGCATTCAAGGCTGAGTTTACATTATAACGGTATGGCAGGATTTTCTCATCAATTCCATGTCAGAAAATAATAAACTGCTACATACCTCTTTGCAGATTAATCTGCCTGCTGTCCCCTGATCTGAAGTTTACCTCTCCTCAGATGGCCGAGAAACAGCAATATGATCTTAACTACTCCGGCTAAAATCATAGAAAAACTCAGGTAGATTCTTCTTCAAATTCTACCAGAGAAGGAATAACACACTCCGGTGCTATTATAAAATAACAAACTTTTGATTGAAGATATAAAAACTAAATATATCACCATAGTCCTCTCACACATCCTATCTAGTCGTTGGGTGCAAGAGAATGACTGGGGGTGACGTAGAGGGGAGGAGCTATATAGCAACTCTGCTGGGTGAATCCTCTTGCACTTCCTGTAGGGGAGCAGTTAATATCCCACAAGTAATGATGACCCGTGGACTGATCACACTTAACAGAAGAAAAAGGTTTTTTTTTAAATATTTACACTACTGTTACAACAGATATGAGTGGTGGCACTAGTTGGCAAGTGGGCCTGGCACACACGCTGGCAGGCAGGCAGGCAACTGCAATTAGATTACACTAGCAGACTGATGTTTCACAGTCAAAAAAGATTTTTTTTAGAAAAATTTACACTACTGTTACAACAGATATGAGTGGTGGCACTAGTTGGCAAGTGGGCCTGGCACACATGTTGGCAGGCAGGCAACTGCAATTAGATTACACTAGCAGAATGATGATTCACAGTCAAAAAAGTTTTTTTCTTTTAAATTTACACTACTGTTACAACAGATATGAGTGGTGGCACTAGTTGGCAAGTGGGCCTGGCACACACGCTGGCAGGCAGGCAACTGCAATTAGATTACACTAGCAGACTGATGTTTCACAGTCAAAAAAGTTTTTTTAAAAAAAATTTACACTACTGTTATAACAGATATGAGTGGTGGCACTAGTTGGCAAGTGGGCCTGGCACACACGCTGGCAGGCAGGCAACTGCAATTAGATTACACTAGCAGACTGATGTTTCACAGTCAAAGTTTTTTTTTTTAAAAATTACACTACTGTTACAACAGATATGAGTGGTGGCACTAGTTGGCAAGTGGGCCTGGCACACACGCTGGCAGGCAGGCAACTGCAATTAGATTACACTAGCAGACTGATGTTTCACAGTCAAAAAAGTTTTTTTTTAAAAAATTTACACTTCTGTTATAACAGATATGAGTGGTGGCACTAGTTGGCAAGTGGGCCTGGCACACACGCTGGCAGGCAGGCAACTGCAATTAGATTACACTAGAAGACTGATGTTTCACAGTCAAAATTTTTTTTTTTTTTTAAATTTACACTACTGTTACAACAGATATGAGTGGTGGCACTAGTTAGCAAGTGGGCCTGGCACACACGCTGGCAGGCAGGCAACTGCAATTAGATTACACTAGCAGACTGATGTTTCACAGTCAAATTTTTTATTTATTTTTTAAATTTACACTACTGTTACAACAGATATAAGTGGTGGCACTAGTTGGCAAGTGGGCCTGACACACATGCTGGCAGGCAGGCAACTGCAATTAGATTACACTAGCAGACTGATGTTTCACAGTCAAAAAAGTTTTTTTCTTTTAAATTTACACTACTGTTACAACAGATATGAGTGGTGGCACTAGTTGGCAAGTGGGCCTGGCACACACGCTGGCAGGCAGGCAACTGCAATTAGATTACACTAGCAGACTGATGTTTCACAGTCAAAAAAGTTTTTTTTTTAAATTTACACTACTGTTACAACAGATATGAGTGGTGGCACTAGTTGGCAAGTGGGCCTGGCACACACGCTGGCAGGCAGGCAACTGCAATTAGATTACACTAGAAGACTGATGTTTCACAGTCAAATTTTTTTTTTTTTTTTAAATTTACACTACTGTTACAACAGATATGAGTGGTAGCACTAGTTGGCAAGTGGGCCTGACACACATGCTGGCAGGCAGCCAACTGCAATTAGATTACACTAGCAGACTGATGTTTCACAGTCAAATTTTTTTTTTTTTTTTTAAATTTACACTACTGTTACAACAGATATAAGTGGTGGCACTAGTTGGCAAGTGGGCCTGACACACATGCTGGCAGGCAGGCAACTGCAATTAGATTACACTAGCAGACTGATGTTTCACAGTCAAAAAAGTTTTTTTTTTTTAAATTTACACTACTGTTGCAACAGATATGAGTGGTGGCACTAGTTGGCAAGTGGGCCTGGCACACACGCTGGCAGGCAGGCAACTGCAATTAGATTACACTAGAAGACTGATGTTTCACAGTCTAAAAAGTTTTTTTTTTTTTTAAATTTACACTACTGTTACAACAGATATGAGTGGTGGCACTAGTTGGCAAGTGGGCCTGGCACACACGCTGGCAGGCAGGCAACTGCAATTAGATTACACTAGCAGACTGATGTTTCACAGTCAAAAAAGTTTTTTTTTTTTAAATTTACACTACTGTTACAACAGATATGAGTGGTGGCACTAGTTGGCAAGTGGGCCTGGCACACATGCTGGCAGGCAGGCAACTGCAATTAGATTACACTAGCAGACTGATGTTTCACAGTCAAAAAAGTTTTTTTTTTAAATATTTACACTACTGTTACAACAGATATGAGTGGTGGCACTAGTTGGCAAGTGGGCCTGGCACACATGCTGGCAGGCAGGCAACTGCAATTAGATTACACTAGCAGACTGATGTTTCACAGTCAAAAAAGTTTTTTTTTTAAATATTTACACTACTGTTACAACAGATATGAGTGGTGGCACTAGTTGGCAAGTGGGCCTGGCACACACGCTGGCAGGCAGGCAACTGCAATTAGATTACACTAGCAGACTGATGTTTCACAGTCAAAAAAGTTTTTTTTTAAAAAAATTTACACTACTGTTATAACAGATATGAGTGGTGGCACTAGTTGGCAAGTGGGCCTGGCACACACGCTGGCAGACAGGCAACTGCAATTAGATTACACTAGCAGACTGATGTTTCACAGTCAAAAAAGTTTTTTTTTTAAATATTTACACTACTGTTACAACAGATATGAGTGGTGGCACTAGTTGGCAAGTGGGCCTGGCACACACGCTGGCAGGCAGGCAACTGCAATTAGATTACACTAGCAGACTGATGTTTCACAGTCAAAAAATATTTTTTTTAGAAAAATTTACACTACTGTTACAACAGATATGAGTGGTGGCACTAGTTGGCAAGTGGGCCTGGCACACATGTTGGCAGGCAGGCAACTGCAATTAGATTACACTAGCAGAATGATGTTTCACAGTCAAAAAAGTTTTTTTCTTTTAAATTTACACTACTGTTACAACAGATATGAGTGGTGGCACTAGTTGGCAAGTGGGCCTGACACACATGCTGGCAGGCAGCCAACTGCAATTAGATTACACTAGCAGACTGATGTTTCACAGTCAAAAAAGTTTTTTTTTTAAATATTTACACTACTGTTACAACAGATATGAGTGGTGGCACTAGTTGGCAAGTGGGCCTGGCACACATGTTGGCAGGCAGGCAACTGCAATTAGATTACACTAGCAGAATGATGTTTCACAGTCAAAAAAGTTTTTTTCTTTTAAATTTACACTACTGTTACAACAGATATGAGTGGTGGCACTAGTTGGCAAGTGGGCCTGGCACACACGCTGGCAGGCAGGCAACTGCAATTAGATTACATTAGAAGACTGATGTTTCACAGTCAAAAAAGTTTTTTTTTAAAAAATTTACACTACTGTTACAACAGATATGAGTGGTGGCACTAGTTGGCAAGTGGGCCTGGCACACACGCTGGCAGGCAGGCAACTGCAATTAGATTACACTAGCAGAATGATGTTTCACAGTCAAAAAAGTTTTTTTTTTAAAAATTTACACTACTGTTACAACAGATATGAGTGGTGGCACTAGTTGGCAAGTGGGCCTGGCACACACGTTGGCAGGCAGGCAACTGCAATTAGATTACACAAGCAGAATGATGTTTCACAGTCAAAAAAGTTTTTTTCTTTTAAATTTACACTACTGTTACAACAGATATGAGTGGTGGCACTAGTTGGCAAGTGGGCCTGGCACACACGCTGGCAGGCAGGCAATGCAATTAGATTACACTAGAAGACTGATGTTTCACAGTCAAATTTTCTTTTTTTTTAAATTTACACTACTGTTACAACAGATATGAGTGGTGGCACTAGTTAGCAAGTGGGCCTGGCACACACGCTGGCAGGCAGGCAACTGCAATTAGATTACACTAGCAGACTGATGTTTCACAGTCAAAAAAGTTTTTTTTTAAAATATTTACACTACTGTTACAACAGATATGAGTGGTGGCACTAGTTGGCAAGTGGGCCTGGCACACACGCTGGCAGGCAGGCAACTGCAATTAGATTACACTAGCAGACTGATGTTTCACAGTCAAAAAAGTTTTTTTTTAAAAAAAATTACACTACTGTTACAACAGATATGAGTGGTGGCACTAGTTGGCAAGTGGGCCTGGCACACATGCTGGCAGGCAGGCAACTGCAATTAGATTACACTAGCAGACTGATGTTTCACAGTCAAAAAAGTTTTTTTTTTAAATATTTACACTACTGTTACAACAGATATGAGTGGTGGCACTAGTTGGCAAGTGGGCCTGGCACACACGCTGGCAGGCAGGCAGGCAACTGCAATTAGATTACACTAGCAGACTGATGTTTCACAGTCAAAAAAGTTTTTTTTTAAAAAAATTTACACTACTGTTATAACAGATATGAGTGGTGGCACTAGTTGGCAAGTGGGCCTGGCACACATGCTGGCAGGCAGGCAACTGCAATTAGATTACACTAGAAGACTGATGTTTCACAGTCAAAAAAGTTTTTTTTTTTAAATATTTACACTACTGTTACAACAGATATGAGTGGTGGCACTAGTTGGCAAGTGGGCCTGGCACACACGCTGGCAGGCAGGCAACTGCAATTAGATTACACTAGCAGACTGATGTTTCAGTCAAAAAATATTTTTTTTAGAAAAATTTACACTACTGTTACAACAGATATGAGTGGTGGCACTAGTTGGCAAGTGGGCCTGGCACACATGTTGGCAGGCAGGCAACTGCAATTAGATTACACTAGCAGAATGATGTTTCACAGTCAAAAAAGTTTTTTTCTTTTAAATTTACACTACTGTTACAACAGATATGAGTGGTGGCACTAGTTGGCAAGTGGGCCTGACACACATGCTGGCAGGCAGCCAACTGCAATTAGATTACACTAGCAGACTGATGTTTCACAGTCAAAAAAGTTTTTTTTTTAAATATTTACACTACTGTTACAACAGATATGAGTGGTGGCACTAGTTGGCAAGTGGGCCTGGCACACATGTTGGCAGGCAGGCAACTGCAATTAGATTACACTAGCAGAATGATGTTTCACAGTCAAAAAAGTTTTTTTCTTTTAAATTTACACTACTGTTACAACAGATATGAGTGGTGGCACTAGTTGGCAAGTGGGCCTGGCACACACGCTGGCAGGCAGGCAACTGCAATTAGATTACATTAGAAGACTGATGTTTCACAGTCAAAAAAGTTTTTTTTTTTTAAATTTACACTACTGTTACAACAGATATGAGTGGTGGCACTAGTTGGCAAGTGGGCCTGGCACACACGCTGGCAGGCAGGCAACTGCAATTAGATTACACTAGCAGAATGATGTTTCACAGTCAAAAAAGTTTTTTTTAAAAAAATTTACACTACTGTTACAACAGATATGAGTGGTGGCACTAGTTGGCAAGTGGGCCTGGCACACACGTTGGCAGGCAGGCAACTGCAATTAGATTACACAAGCAGAATGATGTTTCACAGTCAAAAAAGTTTTTTTCTTTTAAATTTACACTACTGTTACAACAGATATGAGTGGTGGCACTAGTTGGCAAGTGGGCCTGGCACACACGCTGGCAGGCAGGCAATGCAATTAGATTACACTAGAAGACTGATGTTTCACAGTCAAATTTTCTTTTTTTTTAAATTTACACTACTGTTACAACAGATATGAGTGGTGGCACTAGTTAGCAAGTGGGCCTGGCACACACGCTGGCAGGCAGGCAACTGCAATTAGATTACACTAGCAGACTGATGTTTCACAGTCAAAAAAGTTTTTTTTTTTTAATTTACACTACTGTTACAACAGATATGAATGGTGGCACTAGTTGGCAAGTGGGTCTGGCACACACGCTGGCAGGCAGGCAGGCAACTGCAATTAGATTACACTAGCAGACTGATGTTTCACAGTCAAAAAAGTTTTTTTTTTTTTTAAATTTACACTACTGTTACAACAGATATGAGTGGTGGCACTAGTTGGCAAGTGGGCCTGGCACACACACTGGCAGGCAGGTAACTGCAATTAGATTACACTAGCAGACTGATGTTTCACAGTCAAAAAAGATTTTTTTTTTTAATTTACACTACTGTTGCAACAGATATGAGTGGTGGCACTAGTTGGCAAGTGGGCCTGGCACACACGCTGGCAGGCAGGCAACTGCAATTAGATTACACTAGCAGTCTGATGTTTCACAGTCAAAAAAGTTTTTTTTTTAAAATTTACACTACTGTTGCAACAGATATGAGTGGTGGAACTAGTTGGCAAGTGGGCCTGGCACACACGCTGGCAGGCAGGCAACTGCAATTAGATTAAACTAGCATACTGATGATTCACAGTCAAAAAAGTTTTTTTTTAAAATTTACACTACTGTTACAACAGATATGAGTGGTAGCACTAGTTGGCAAATGGGTCTGGCACACACGCTGGCAGGCAGGCAACTGCAATTAGATTACACTAGCAGTCTGATGTTTCACAGTCAAAAAAGTTTTTTTTTTTAAATTTACACTACTGTTACAACAGATATGAGTGGTGGCACTAGTTGGCAAGTGGGCCTGGCACACACTCTGGCAGGCAGGCAACTGCAATTAGATTACACTAGCAGACTGATGTTTCACAGTCAAAAATGTTTGTTTTTTTTAATTTACACTACTGTTACAACAGATATAAGTGGTGGCACTAGTTGGGAAGTGGGCCTGGCACACACGTTGGCAGGCAGGCAACTGCAATTAGATTACACAAGCAGACTGATGTTTCACAGTCAAAAAAGTTTTTTTCTTTTAAATTTACACTACTGTTACAACAGATATGAGTGGTGGCACTAGTTGGCAAGTGGGCCTGGGACTTATTACACTAGAAGACTGATGTTTCACAGTCAAAAAGTTTTTTTTAAAAAAAATGTACACTACTGTTACAACAGATATGAGTGGTGGCACTAGTTGGCAAGTGGGCTTGGCACACACGCTGGCAGGCAGGCAACTGCAATTAGATTACACTAGCAGACTGATGTTTCACAGTCAAAAAAGTTTTTTTAAAAAAAATTACACTACTGTTACAACAGATATGAATGGTGGCACTAGTTGGCAAGTGGGCCTGGCACACACACTGGCAGGCAGGCAACTGCAATTAGATTACACTAGAAGACTGATGTTTCACAGTCAAAAAATTATTATTTTTTTAAATTTACACTACTGTTACAACAGATATGAGTGGTGGCACTAGTTAGCAAGTGGGCCTGGCACACACGCTGGCAGGCAGGCAACTGCAATTAGATTACACTAGCAGAATGATGTTTCACAGTCAAAAAAGTTTTTTTTAAAAAAATTTACACTACTGTTACAACAGATATGAATGGTGGCACTAGTTGGCAAGTGGGCCTGGCACACACGTTGGCAGGCAGGCAACTGCAATTAGATTACACAAGCAGAATGATGTTTCACAGTCAAATTTTTTTTTTTTTTTTTAAATTTACACTACTGTTACAACAGATATGAATGGTGGCACTAGTTGGCAAGTGGGCCTGGCACACACGTTGGCAGGCAGGCAACTGCAATTAGATTACACTAGCAGAATGATGTTTCACAGTCAAAAAAGTTTTTTTTTAAAAAATTTACACTACTGTTACAACAGATATGAATGGTGGCACTAGTTGGCAAGTGGGCCTGGCACACACACTGGCAGGCAGGCAACTGCAATTAGATTACACTAGAAGACTGATGTTTCACAGTCAAAAAATTATTATTTTTTTAAATTTACACTACTGTTACAACAGATATGAGTGGTGGCACTAGTTAGCAAGTGGGCCTGGCACACACGCTGGCAGGCAGGCAACTGCAATTAGATTACACTAGCAGACTTATGTTTCACAATCAAAAAAGTTTTTTTTTTAAATTTACACTACTGTTACAACAGTTATGAGTGGTGGCACTAGTTGGCAAGTGGGCCTGGCACACACGCTGGCAGGCAGGCAACTGCAATTAGATTACACTAGCAGAATGATGTTTCACAGTCAAAAAAGTTTTTTTTTTAAAAATTTACACTACTGTTACAACAGATATGAATGGTGGCACTAGTTGGCAAGTGGGCCTGGCACACACGTTGGCAGGCAGGCAACTGCAATTAGATTACACAAGCAGAATGATTTTTCACAGTCAAAATTTTTTTTTTTTTAAATTTACACTACTGTTACAACAGATATGAGTGGTGGCACTAGTTGGCAAGTGGGCCTGGCACACAGGCTGGCAGGCAGGCAACTGCAATTAGATTACACAAGCAGACTGATGTTTCACAGTCAAAATTTTTTTTTTTTTAAATTTACACTACTGTTACAACAGATATGAGTGGTGGCACTAGTTGGCAAGTGGGCCTGGCACACACACTGGCAGGCAGGCAACTGCAATTAGATTACACTAGCAGACTGATGTTTCACAGTCAAAAAAGTTTTTTTTTTTAATTTACACTACTGTTGCAACAGATATGAGTGGTGGCACTAGTTGGCAAGTGGGCCTGGCACACACGCTGGCAGGCAGGCAACTGCAATTAGATTACACTAGCAGTCTGATGTTTCACAGTCAAAAAAGGTTTTTTTTTTTAAATTTACACTACTGTTGCAACAGATATGAGTGGTGGCACTAGTTGGCAAGTGGGCCTGGCACACACGCTGGCAGGCAGGCAACTGCAATTAGATTAAACTAGCATACTGATGATTCACAGTCAAAAAAGTTTTTTTTTAAAATTTACACTACTGTAACAACAGATATGAGTGGTGGCACTAGTTGGCAAATGGGTCTGGCACACACGCTGGCAGGCAGGCAACTGCAATTAGATTACACTAGCAGTCTGATGTTTCACAGTCAAAAAAGTTTTTTTTTTAAATTTACACTACTGTTACAACAGATATGAGTGGTGGCACTAGTTGGCAAGTGGGCCTGGCACACACTCTGGCAGGCAGGCAACTGCAATTAGATTACACTAGCAGACTGATGTTTCACAGTCAAAAATGTTTGTTTTTTTTAATTTACACTACTGTTACAACAGATATAAGTGGTGGCACTAGTTGGGAAGTGGGCCTGGCACACACGTTGGCAGGCAGGCAACTGCAATTAGATTACACAAGCAGACTGATGTTTCACAGTCAAAAAAGTTTTTTTCTTTTAAATTTACACTACTGTTACAACAGATATGAGTGGTGGCACTAGTTGGCAAGTGGGCCTGGGACTTATTACACTAGAAGACTGATGTTTCACAGTCAAAAAGTTTTTTTAAAAAAAAATGTACACTACTGTTACAACAGATATGAATGGTGGCACTAGTTGGCAAGTGGGCCTGGCACACACACTGGCAGGCAGGCAACTGCAATTAGATTACACTAGAAGACTGATGTTTCACAGTCAAAAAATTATTATTTTTTTAAATTTACACTACTGTTACAACAGATATGAGTGGTGGCACTAGTTAGCAAGTGGGCCTGGCACACACGCTGGCAGGCAGGCAACTGCAATTAGATTACACTAGCAGAATGATGTTTCACAGTCAAAAAAGTTTTTTTTAAAAAAATTTACACTACTGTTACAACAGATATGAATGGTGGCACTAGTTGGCAAGTGGGCCTGGCACACACGTTGGCAGGCAGGCAACTGCAATTAGATTACACAAGCAGAATGATGTTTCACAGTCAAATTTTTTTTTTTTTTTTTAAATTTACACTACTGTTACAACAGTTATGAGTGGTGGCACTAGTTGGCAAGTGGGCCTGGCACACACGCTGGCAGGCAGGCAACTGCAATTAGATTACACTAGCAGAATGATGTTTCACAGTCAAAAAAGTTTTTTTTTAAAAAATTTACACTACTGTTACAACAGATATGAATGGTGGCACTAGTTGGCAAGTGGGCCTGGCACACACGTTGGCAGGCAGGCAACTGCAATTAGATTACACAAGCAGAATGATTTTTCACAGTCAAAATTTTTTTTTTTTTAAATTTACACTACTGTTACAACAGATATGAGTGGTGGCACTAGTTGGCAAGTGGGCCTGGCACACAGGCTGGCAGGCAGGCAACTGCAATTAGATTACACAAGCAGACTGATGTTTCACAGTCAAAAAAGTTTTTTTTTAAAATTTACACTACTGTTACAACAGATCTGAGTGGTGGCACTAGTTGGCAAGTGGGCCTAACACACATGCTGGCAGGCAGGCAACTGCAATTAGATTACACTAGAAGACTGATGTTTCACAGTCAAAAAAGTTTTTTTTAAAATTTACACTACTGTTACAACAGATATAAGTGGTGGCACTAGTTGGCAAGTGGGCCTGGCACACACGCTGGCAGGCAGGCAACTGCAATTAGATTACACTAGCAGTCTGATGTTTCACAGTCAAAAAAGTTTTTTTTTTTAAATTTACACTACTGTTACAACAGATATGAGTGGTGGCACTAGTTGGCAAGTGGGCCTGGCACACACGTTGGCAGGCAGGCAACTGCAATTAGATTACACAAGCAGAATGATGTTTCACAGTCAAAAAAGTTTTTTTCTTTTAAATTTACACTACTGTTACAACAGATATGAGTGGTGGCACTAGTTGGCAAGTGGGCTTGGCACACACGCTGGCAGGCAGGCAGGCAACTGCAATTAGATTACACTAGAAGACTGATGTTTCACAGTCAAAAAATTATTATTTTTTTAAATTTACACTACTGTTACAACAGATATGAGTGGTGGCACTAGTTGGCAAGTGGGCCTGGCACACACGCTGGCAGGCAGGCAACACAATTAGATTACACTAGAAGACTGATGTTTCACAGTCAAAAAAGTTTTTTTTTAAAAAATTTACACTACTGTTACAACAGATATGAATGGTGGCACTAGTTGGCAAGTGGGCCTGGCACACACACTGGCAGGCAGGCAACTGCAATTAGATTACACTAGAAGACTGATGTTTCACAGTCAAAAAATTATTATTTTTTTAAATTTACACTACTGTTACAACAGATATGAGTGGTGGCACTAGTTAGCAAGTGGGCCTGGCACACACGCTGGCAGGCAGGCAACTGCAATTAGATTACACTAGCAGACTTATGTTTCACAATCAAAAAAGTTTTTTTTTTAAATTTACACTACTGTTACAACAGTTATGAGTGGTGGCACTAGTTGGCAAGTGGGCCTGGCACACACGCTGGCAGGCAGGCAACTGCAATTAGATTACACTAGCAGAATGATGTTTCACAGTCAAAAAAGTTTTTTTTAAAAAAATTTACACTACTGTTACAACAGATATGAATGGTGGCACTAGTTGGCAAGTGGGCCTGGCACACACGTTGGCAGGCAGGCAACTGCAATTAGATTACACAAGCAGAATGATTTTTCACAGCCAAAATTTTTTTTTTTTTAAATTTACACTACTGTTACAACAGATATGAGTGGTGGCACTAGTTGGCAAGTGGGCCTGGCACACAGGCTGGCAGGCAGGCAACTGCAATTAGATTACACAAGCAGACTGATGTTTCACAGTCAAAAAAGTTTTTTTTTTAAATTTACACTACTGTTACAACAGATATGAGTGGTGGCACTAGTTGGCAAGTGGGCCTGACACACATGCTGGCAGGCAGGCAACTGCAATTAGATTACACTAGAAGACTGATGTTTCACAGTCAAAAAAGTTTTTTTTAAAATTTACACTACTGTTACAACAGATATAAGTGGTGGCACTAGTTGGCAAGTGGGCCTGGCACACACGCTGGCAGGCAGGCAACTGCAATTAGATTACACTAGCAGTCTGATGTTTCACAGTCAAAAAAGTTTTTTTTTTTAAATTTACACTACTGTTACAACAGATATGAGTGGTGGCACTAGTTGGCAAGTGGGCCTGGCACACACGTTGGCAGGCAGGCAACTGCAATTAGATTACACAAGCAGAATGATGTTTCACAGTCAAAAAAGTTTTTTTCTTTTAAATTTACACTACTGTTACAACAGATATGAGTGGTGGCACTAGTTGGCAAGTGGGCCTGGCACACACGCTGGCAGGCAGGCAACTGCAATTAGATTACACTAGAAGACTGATGTTTCACAGTCAAAAAATTATTATTTTTTTAAATTTACACTACTGTTACAACAGATATGAGTGGTGGCACTAGTTAGCAAGTGGGCCTGGCACACACGCTGGCAGGCAGGCAGGCAACTGCAATTAGATTACACTAGCAGACTGATGTTTCACAGTCAAAAAAGTTTTTTTAAAAAAAAATTTACACTACTGTTACAACAGATAAGAGTGGTGGCACTAGTTAGCAAGTGGGCCTGGTACACACGCTGGCAGGCAGGCAACTGCAATTAGATTACACTAGCAGACTGATGTTTCACAGTCAAAAAAGTTTTTTTTTTAAATTTACACTACTGTTACAACAGATATGAGTGGTGGCACTAGTTGGCAAGTGCCTGGCCCACTGATGTTTCACAGTCAAAAAAGTTTTTTTAAAAAAAAATTTACACTACTGTTACAACAGATAAGAGTGGTGGCACTAGTTAGCAAGTGGGCCTGGTACACACGCTGGCAGGCAGGCAACTGCAATTAGATTACACTAGCAGACTGATGTTTCACAGTCAAAAAAGTTTTTTTTTTAAATTTACACTACTGTTACAACAGATATGAGTGGTGGCACTAGTTGGCAAGTGGGCCTGGCACACACGTTGGCAGGCAGGCAACTGCAATTAGATTACACAAGCAGAATGATGTTTCACAGTCAAAAATGTTTTTTTCTTTTAAATTTACACTACTGTTACAACAGATATGAGTGGTGGCACTAGTTGGCAAGTGGGCTTGGCACACACGCTGGCAGGCAGGCAGGCAACTGCAATTAGATTACACTAGAAGACTGATGTTTCACAGTCAAAAAATTATTATTTTTTTAAATTTACACTACTGTTACAACAGATATGAGTGGTGGCACTAGTTAGCAAGTGGGCCTGGCACACACGCTGGCAGGCAGGCAGGCAACTGCAATTAGATTACACTAGCAGACTGATGTTTCACAGTCAAAAAAGTTTTTTTAAAAATTTTTTTACACTACTGTTACAACAGATATGAGTGGTGGCACTAGTTAGCAAGTGGGCCTGGCACACACGCTGGCAGGCAGGCAGGCAACTGCAATTAGATTACACTAGCAGACTGATGTTTCACAGTCAAAAAAGTTTTTTTTAAAAAAAATTTACACTACTGTTACAACAGATATGAGTGGTGGCACTAGTTGGCAAGTGGGCCTGGCACACACGTTGGCAGGCAGGCAACTGCAATTAGATTACACAAGCAGAATGATGTTTCACAGTCAAAAAAGTTTTTTTCTTTTAAATTTACACTACTGTTACAACAGATATGAGTGGTGGCACTAGTTGGCAAGTGGGCCTGGCACACACGCTGGCAGGCAGGCAACACAATTAGATTACACTAGAAGACTGATGTTTCACAGTCAAAAAAGTTTTTTTCTTTTAAATTTACACTACTGTTACAACAGATATGAGTGGTGGCACTAGTTGGCAAGTGGGCCTGGCACACACGCTGTCAGGCAGGCAACACAATTAGATTACACTAGAAGACTGATGTTTCACAGTCAAAAAAGTTTTTTTTTTAAATATTTACACTACTGTTACAACAGATATGAGTGGTGGCACTAGTTGGCAAGTGGGCCTGGCACACACGCTGGCAGGCAGGCAACTGCAATTAGATTACACAAGCAGACTGATGTTTCACAGTCAAAAAAATTTTTTTTTTAAATTTACACTACTGTTACAACAGATATGAGTGGTGGCACTAGTTGGCAAGTGGGCCTGACACACATGCTGGCAGGCAGGCAACTGCAATTAGATTACACTAGAAGACTGATGTTTCACAGTCAAAAAAGTTTTTTTTTATAAAAATTACACTACTGTTACAACAGATATGAGTGGTGGCACTAGTTGGCAAGTGGGCCTGGCACACACGCTGGCAGGCAGGCAACTGCAATTAGATTACACTAGCAGTCTGATGTTTCACAGTCAAAAAAGTTTTTTTTTTAAAATTTACACTACTGTTACAACAGATATGAGTGGTGGCACTAGTTGGCAACTGGGCCGGGCACACACGTTGGCAGGCAGGCAACTGCAATTAGATTACACAAGCAGAATGATGTTTCACAGTCAAAAAAGTTTTTTTCTTTTAAATTTACACTACTGTTACAACAGATATGAGTGGTGGCACTAGTTGGCAAGTGGGCCTGGCACACACGCTGGCAGGCAGGCAACTGCAATTAGATTACACTAGAAGACTAATGTTTCACAGTCAAAAAATTATTATTTTTTTAAATTTACACTACTGTTACAACAGATGAGTGGTGGCACTAGTTGGCAAGTGGGCCTGGCACACACGCTGGCAGGCAGGCAGGCAACTGCAATTAGATTACACTAGCAGACTGATGTTTCACAGTCAAAAAAGTTTTTTTAAAAAAAATTTACACTACTGTTACAACAGATATGAGTGGTGGCACTAGTTGGCAAGTGGGCTTGGCACACACGCTGGCAGGCAGGCAGGCAACTGCAATTAGATTACACTAGCAGACTGATGTTTCACAGTCAAAAAAGTTTTTTTTTTAAATATTTACACTACTGTTACAACAGATGAGTGGTGGCACTAGTTGGCAAGTGGGCCTGGCACACACGCTGGCAGGCAGGCAACTGCAATTAGATTACACAAGCAGACTGATGTTTCACAGTCAAAAAAGTTTTTTTTTTAAATTTACACTACTGTTACAACAGATATGAGTGGTGGCACTAGTTGTCAAGTGGGCCTGACACACATGCTGGCTGGCAGGCAGGCAACTGCAATTAGATTACACTAGAAGACTGATGTTTCACAGTCAAAAAATTATTAATTTTTTAAATTTACACTACTGTTACAACAGATATGAGTGGTGGCACTAGTTAGCAAGTGGGCCTGGCACACACGCTGGCAGGCAGGCAGGCAGGCAACTGCAATTAGATTACACTAGCAGACTGATGATTCACAGTCAAAAAAGTTTTTTTTAAAAAAAATTTACACTACTGTTACAACAGATATGAGTGGTGGCACTAGTTGGCAAGTGGGCCTGGCACACACGCTGGCAGGCAGGCAACTGCAATTAGATTACACTAGCAGACTGATGTTTCACAGTCAAAAAAGTTTTTTTTAAAAAAAATTTACACTACTGTTACAACAGATATGAGTGGTGGCACTAGTTGGCAACTGGGCCGGGCACACACGTTGGCAGGCAGGCAACTGCAATTAGATTACACAAGCAGAATGATGTTTCACAGTCAAAAAAGTTTTTTTCTTTTAAATTTACACTACTGTTACAACAGATATGAGTGGTGGCACTAGTTGGCAAGTGGGCCTGGCACACACGCTGGCAGGCAGGCAACTGCAATTAGATTACACTAGAAGACTAATGTTTCACAGTCAAAAAATTATTATTTTTTTAAATTTACACTACTGTTACAACAGATGAGTGGTGGCACTAGTTGGCAAGTGGGCCTGGCACACACGCTGGCAGGCAGGCAGGCAACTGCAATTAGATTACACTAGCAGACTGATGTTTCACAGTCAAAAAAGTTTTTTTAAAAAAAATTTACACTACTGTTACAACAGATATGAGTAGTGGCACTAGTTGGCAAGTGGGCTTGGCACACACGCTGGCAGGCAGGCAGGCATCTGCAATTAGATTACACTAGCAGACTGATGTTTCACAGTCAAAAAAGTTTTTTTTTTAAATATTTACACTACTGTTACAACAGATATGAGTGGTGGCACTAGTTGGCAAGTGGGCCTGGCACACACGCTGGCAGGCAGGCAACTGCAATTAGATTACACAAGCAGACTGATGTTTCACAGTCAAAAAAGTTTTGTTTTTTAAAATTTACACTACTGTTACAACAGATATGAGTGGTGGCACTAGTTGGCAAGTGGGCCTGACACACATGCTGGCTGGCAGGCAGGCAACTGCAATTAGATTACACTAGAAGACTGATGTTTCACAGTCAAAAAAGTTTTTTTAAAAAAAAATTTACACTACTGTTACAACAGATATGAGTGGTGGCACTAGTTGGCAAGTGGGCCTGGCACACACGCTGGCAGGCAGGCAACTGCAATTAGATTACACTAGCAGTCTGATGTTTCACAGTCAAATTTTTTTTTTTTTAAATTTACACTACTGTTACAACAGATATAAGTGGTGGCACTAGTTGGCAAGTGGGCCTGGCACACACGCTGGCAGGCAGGCAGGCAACTGCAATTAGATTACACTAGCAGACTGATGTTTCACAGTCAAAAAAGATTTTTTTTTTAAATTTACACTACTGTTACAACAGATATGAGTGGTGGCACTAGTTGGCAAGTGGGCTTGGCACACACACTGGCAGGCAGGCAACTGCAATTAGATTACACTAGCAGACTGATGTTTCACAGTCAAAAAAGATTTTTTTTTTTAAATTTACACTACTGTTGCAACAGATATGAGTGGTGGCACTAGTTGGCAAGTGGGCCTGGCACACACGCTGGCAGACAGGCAACTGCAATTAGATTACACTAGAAGACTGATGTTTCACAGTCAAAAAATTATTATTTTTTTAAATTTACACTACTGTTACAACAGATATGAGTGGTGGCACTAGTTAGCAAGTGGGCCTGGCACACACGCTGGCAGGCAGGCAGGCAGGCAGGCAACTGCAATTAGATTACACTAGCAGACTGATGATTCACAGTCAAAAAAGTTTTTTTAAAAAAAAATTTACACTACTGTTACAACAGATATGAGTGGTGGCACTAGTTGGCAAGTGGGCCTGGCACACACGCTGGCAGGCAGGCAACTGCAATTAGATTACACTAGCAGACTGATGTTTCACAGTCAAAAAAGTTTTTTTTTAAAAAAATTTACACTACTGTTACAACAGATATGAGTGGTGGCACTAGTTGGCAAGTGGGCCTGGCACACACGTTGGCAGGCAGGCAACTGCAATTAGATTACACAAGCAGAATGATGTTTCACAGTCAAAAAAGTTTTTTCTTTTAAATTTACACTACTGTTACAACAGATATGAGTGGTGGCACTAGTTGGCAAGTGGGCCTGGCACACACGCTGGCAGGCAGGCAACTGCAATTAGATAACACTAGCAGACTGATGTTTCACAGTCAAAAAAGTTTTTTTTTAAAAAAAATTTACACTACTGTTACAACAGATATGAGTGGTGGCACTAGATGGCAAGTGGGCCTGGCACACACGCTGGCAGGCAGGCAACTGCAATTAGATTACACTAGTAGTCTGATGTTTCACAGTCAAAAAAGTTTTTTTTTTTTAAATTTACACTACTGTTACAACAGATATGAGTGGTGGCACTAGTTGGCAAGTGGGCCTGGCACACACGCTGGCAGGCAGGCAACTGTAATTAGATTACACTAGCAGACTGATGTTTCACAGTCAAAAAGTATTTTTTTTAAAAAAATGTACACTACTGTTACAACAGATATGAGTGGTGGCACTAGTTGGCAAGTGGGCTTGGCACACACGCTGGCAGGCAGGCAACTGCAATTAGATTACACTAGCAGACTGATGTTTCACAGTCAAAAAAGTTTTTTTTTAAAATATTTACACTACTGTTACAACAGATATGAGTGGTGGCACTGCAGGCAGGCAACTGCAATTAGATTACACTAGCAGACTGATGTTTCACAGTCAAAATTACACAGGCAAAAAAAAAACTGATGTTCTAGCCCTAAAAAGGGCTTTTTGGGGTACTGTCCTTACAGCAGAGATCAGATGTGTCCTTCAGGACTGTAGTGGACACTGAATACACTAGCCTAGCTATCAATTTCCCTATGAAATCAGCAGCAGCTACACTGTCCCTCCTCTCTCACTAACAATGCAGCTTCCGAATGATTCTAAAATGGCTGCTGTCCAGGAGCTGGGAGGGTCTGGGAGGGAGTGTCTGCTGCTGATTGGCTTTAATGTGTCTGCAGACTGTGAGATACAGGGTCAAAGTTTACTCAATGATGACGAATAGGGGGCGGATCAAACATCGCATATGTTTGCCCGCCGCTGCGAACGCGAACATGCTATGTTCGCCGGGAACTATTCGAGGTGGTGGTCAGAAAGAGGAAAAGGTGAGTTTGTGAAATTTGAGATAGTGCATCGATAACTGTAAATCAGATCAAGGGAGTGACCATCTTTGTGAGTGGGAGAGTCAGTCCATTGTGACAGGCCGAGAGAGAAAGTGAGTTGCAGAAGTTGTTTTGCAGAGGAGGCAGAGGGATTATCAACAGGGAGGTTAAAGTCACAGAGAATGAAGGCAGGGGTATCCTTGGAAAGGAAGTAAGGTAGCCAAGCGGCAAAGTGATCTAGAAATAGAGTTGCGGAGCCAGGGGGCAGTATATAACTGCAACGCATATAGAGAGGGCAGAGAATAAGCTTATCATGTGTGTTTCGAATGAAGAAAATGTGAAGGAAGAGAAGGGCTGTATTTGTTGAAAGGTGCAACGAGAGAAATGTAAAATACCAACACCACCTCCTGGTCTATTGTCAGACCTAGGAGTGTGGCTGAAGTGGAGACCCCCGTGTGACAGTGCAGCAGAGGAAGCAGTGTCTGAAGGAGAGAGCCAGGTTTCTGTGAGAGCCAGAAGATTGAGAGAGTGGGAGATAAAGAGGTCATGGATAAAAGTGAGTTTGTTGCAAACAAAGTGAGAGTTCCATAGTGCACTAGTGAAGGGGGTGGTGGCTTTAGATGCAAGAGGAATAAGATTAAGGTTACCAGATTTTTGTTTTTGAAGTCTATTGAAAGGGCACACATGGGTGTGCAGGCAGGCAAGTTGTGGGGGACGAGGATTAGGGGAGATGTCGCCAGCAGCTAGTATGAGCAAGAGGGAGAGTGACATGAGATGAGATGCGGATTTGCAGTAGTGAGACTGTTTTGGTGATGAGTTGCAAGGGGGGTAGAGAGTCTTTAGGAATGTGTGAAGTTCATGAATACAAAAGTAAGGTGAGGTTAAGAGAGATGGGCTAATGAGCAATGCAGGTGTTGAGGGGTAAGGAGTAAGTGAGTAAAAAGTTTGTTGAACAGACCAAAGGTGGCAAAAAGGGATATTAAAATATTGTGCATTTTTTTACAAAATAGACAGTGTATAAAACTCAGTATAAAAACAGAACTTGCCTTATCCCTTGTCCAATCCTTGTTCAATTCTTGTATAATTTGTTGTGCCTCACTTATAAATGTTCACTTAAGAGATATGAACAGTTGATCTTACAATATTGCTATCTAACCTACAGCAGTACTTATTCTTATCATACAGTAGTCCAAGGTAGCTAAGCATTTTGGGTAGTAGCATGTAAAAGTGGTTCACAACAGCTCAGTTTAGCTTCTTAATCATTTTATCCTCTTGTATTTCTTTAATAACTCTTATAAAGGGTCAGATTACAAGTGGAGCGCTAATTGTTACTTTGTTTATTAGTATATACTCATATGTTGTATTTTGTATTAACAATTAAAAATCTTTATCTCACCTGTAAGACCACTAATAATATATTTTCATTTTTTAGCAGTATGTTATCATATTTGTTATATTAACTCATAATCCTTTCCCAGGAACAAGACTGTGTAGAATAACAATTCTGTTTTTCTTATGTACACTTCCTCTCTTTATTCAACTGAATCTTGAGTATTCTCTTTTACCTTTCTTACTCTAATATTTGCCAATAATTAACTTATCACTTTGAATTTAATATTCTTTTTTAATTAAACGTAGAATGGTTTGGATTAGCCAACTATGTGATGTAATTTTCTCTGCCTTATATGTGCTGACCTCTTATCAGCTTTGTTTTGAATTGTTAAATTTATTTAAGTGTTTATTTTGTACTGCTTTTTAAATTGCACCCATTCCGCTCATATTACAAGTCATTGACAAAGTAATGTGCTTGTGTGCAATCCAAAGTATGACTTTTGCATTAACCCCTTCAGGATGGTGGTATCTGTGCAAGTTTGGATCCAAGTTCCGAATATAAACAGCAGGGAAAAAAGGAAGTTGCGTGATCGTGACTGCAATTACGTGACTCCAAGAGCACTGACTGGCTCCTGGCTCCAGTTGGTTCTTCCAGATCTCGAACAAGGAGGGGAGCAGGACACTGCAAAAGTTAGGACATTCCATGTCATCCTAAGGGTATTAAATCCCGGCGCTGATAGGACAGTAGGGAACATCCTAAGAGAGTCAAAGTGTTAAGCACGTTTAAAAAACAAGTATTATGTGTTATCTCTTGCTATTGTGCATTCAGGGTGTATAGTAAATAACTTAACCAAACACTCCCCTATACTACTACTTATATAATGTACGTCAGTGAGAATTTAAAGAGTTATGTTCCAGACACCTCTCAAAATTGACATGAATTAGAAAATAATTATTATTCTTAAAACGCTGGTATGTATACTATGGATGTAAAACCTTATTTCTACTAGCTACATAAGCATGTATAATATAAATTAACTTAAAACATAAAAAACACGAGTGACAGCTTCCAAATGTTATCAAAATAATGTCCTTTTAATTCCAATGTATCTTTAATTTGCGTGTTATATAAAGGGGGGTAGTTATCAAGCCGTCAACCTCAAATACGCTAGAATTCTGCAGCGTATTTGTGGCGAGGCTGATTCCCCTTAGTTATCAAGCCCTAGATACCGGCAAAAACTAACCTCTTGAAAAAGTCTGGTGGAGACCAGAGGAAACGCGTTGAGGCATCTGTACTCACCCCCGTTAAGACTTTCAGAACAGCTGACCGGCTGCAACACGAATGGATTTTATGCATTTGGCTTGAGGAATAGCGGACTGACTGACTAAAGATCCCAGTGTTTCCGGCAGCTCTGCATATACCTTAACTGTGGGGGAGTCTCTTTACGGTGATATAATCACACACTGCATCTAATTGTTTTTTATCCTGTACGTTTATTATTATCTATGCGCTTTTATCTTTTAGTATAGACTTTTACTCTTAGATTGGGCTGTGCGCTCTTGTTCCTTTTGTATTTCACAGTTTTCCTACATAAAGGTGTCACCGGAGACCCTTTTTCACACGGAGCAGCACTTCTATCAATACACCGCAGCAGCGAAGGCTCTTCAGTCTATCCCGCTGAGATTGCGGGTACAGCGTCTAACGGGCACATCAGCTCTGTTTCTATCATCTTTTGAAAAAAACGCTTCTACTTGGGACCTTTTCAAACATACAAAGGTCAGGTACTATCATACATTGGGAGCAAGTTGTCTTTGTGCTTTGTTACACAGTGCACGGATCACTGTGGACTCCACATCTCAGCTGAACATTGAAACTAATCGAATTACCATGCTCTGAGTTATACTAATACTAACATTGTTTGCTTTTTTGCTTACTGCATATTGCATTGCACTTTTTATATGTGTGTATATCTATACTTATTAAACTATTCTGGCATATTTTTCTGAATTTACATATTTAAGTAAGTGAGCCAGTCATTTAGGAAGCGCTTATGTTTTTTAAACTTCTTTTCTAGAATTTTGTGACGTAAGCTTCGATCCGCCGGACTCAGTCCGACACAGATCGATTCTTACGTCACTCCAGATGTTCCGCACACAAGTGCGGCACAATCTGACTACTTTTGCTAGTTATCAAAAAACTAGCAGGTACGCTCGGCACTTTTCCGTCCCAGCGTACCTGGTTTTCAAACCGCCGCCCTGGAGGTGGCGGATCCCATAGGAATCAATGGGAGTCTGACCATAGCGAAAGTTCATGTTCGCTGCTGTCAGACATCCCATTGATTCCTATGGGAGCTGTCTACACCTAACACCCTAACATGTACCCCAAGTCTAAACACCCCTAATCTGTCCCCCCTACACTGCCGCAACTAAATACATTTATTACCCTCTAAACCGCTGCTCCCGGAGCCCACCGCCACTATAATAAACAAGTTAACCCCTAAACCGCCGCTCCCTGACCCCGCCGCAACTATAATATATGTATTAACCCCTAAACCGCCACTCCCAGACCCCGCCGCCACCTACATGATACCTATTAACCCCTATCCTGCCCCCCCTATACTGCCGCCCTCTATAAAAAGTTATTAACCCCTATCCTTCCGATCCCGGACCTCGCCGCAACTAAATAAATAATTTAACCCCTAAACCACCGCTCCCGGACCCCGCCGCAACCTATATTAAATTTATTAACCCCTAATCTGCCCCCCCTACACCGTCGCCACCTATAATACATTTATTAACCCCTATCCTGCCCCCCCCTACACCGCCGCCACCGTAATAAAATTATTAACCCCTAAACCTAAGTCTAACACTAACCCTAACACCCCCTAACTTAAATATTAATTAAATACATCTAAATAATATTTCTATTATTAACTAAATTAATCCTATTTAAAAATAAATACTTACCTTTAAAATAAACCCTAATATAGCTACAATATAAATTATAATTATATTGTAGCTATCTTAGGATTGATATTTATTTTACAGGTAACTTTCAATTTATTTTACCTAGGTACAATAGCTATTAAATAGTTATTAACTATTTAATAGCTACCTAGCTAAAATAAAGAGAACTTTACCTGTAAAATAAAAACTAACCTAAGTTACAATTACACCTAACACTACACTATCATTAAATAAATTATTCCTATTTAAAACTAAATACTTACCTGTAAAATAAACCCTAAGATAGCTACAATGTAATTAATAAATACAGTGTAGCTATTTTAGGATTTATATTTATTTTACAGGCATCTTTGTATTTATTTTAGCTAGGTAGAATAGTTATTAAATAGGTATTAACTATTTAATAACTACCTAGCTAAAAGAAATACAAAATTACCTGTAAAATAAATCCTAACCTAAGTTACAATTAAACCTAACACTACACTATCATTAAATTAATTAAATAAATTAAATACAAATAACTACAATTAAATACAATTACATAAACTAACTAAAGTACAAAAAATAAAAAAGCTGTTACAAAAAATAAAAAAAATAAGTTACAACCATTTAAAAAATATTACAACAATTTTAAGCTAATTACACCAAATCTAAGCCCCCTAATAAAATAACAAAGCCCCCCAAAATAAAAAAAATGCCCTACCCTATTCTAAATTAAAAAAGTTCAAAGCTCTTTTACCTTACCAGCCCTTAAAAGGGCCTTTTGCGGGGCATGCCCCAAAGAAAACTGCTCTTTTGCCTGTAAAAGAAAAATACAACCCCCCCAACATTAAAACCCACCACCCACATACCCCTAATCTAACCCAAACCCCCCTTAAATAAACCTAACACTACCCCCCTGAAGATCATCCTACCTTGAGTTGTCTTCAGCCAGCCGACCCACCGATGGAACCGAAGAGGAGAAGTCTTCCATCCGATGAAGTCATCATCCAGGCGGCCTTGAAGAAGTCTTCCATCCGGGTGATGTCATCTTCCAAGCGGCGCTGAAGAAGTCTTCCATCCGGGCGATGTCATCTTCCAAGCGGGGTCTTCAATCTTCTTTCTTCAGGATCCATCTTCATCCCGCCGACGCGGAACATCCTTCTTCCCCGACGGACTAACGACGAATGAAGGCTCCTTTAAGGGACGTCATCCAAGATGGCGTCCCTTCAATTCTGATTGGCTGATAGGATTCTATCAGCCAATCGGAATTAAGGTAGGAAAAATCTGATTGGCTGATTGAATCAGCCAATCAGATTGAGCTCACATTCTAATGCAGTTTTCTTTTGGGGCATGCCCCGCAAAAGGCCCTTTTAAGGGCTGGTAAGGTAAAAGAACTTTGAACTTTTTTAATTTAGAATAAGGTAGGGCATTTTTTTTATTTTAGGGGGCTTTGTTATTTTATTAGGGGGCTTAGATTAGGTGTAATTAGCTTAAAATTGTTGTAATATTTTTTAAATGTTTGTAACTTATTTTTTTTATTTTTTGTAACTTAGCTTTTTTTATTTTTTGTACTTTAGTTAGTTTATGTAATTGTATTTAATTGTAGTTATTTGTAGTTAATTTATTTAATTAATTTAATGCTAGTGTAGTGTTAGGTTTAAATGTAACTTAGGTTAGGATTTATTTTACAGGTAATTTTGTATTTCTTTTAGCTAGGTAGTTATTAAATAGTTAATAACTATTTAATAACTATTCTAACTAGCTAAAATAAATACAAAGTTACCTGTAAAATAAATATAAATCATAAAATAGCTACAATGTAATTATTAATTACATTGTAGCTATCTTAGGGTTTATTTTACAGGTAAGTATTTAGTTTTAAATAGGAATAATTTATTTAATGATAGTGTAGTGTTAGGTGTAATTGTAACTTAGGTTAGGATTTATTTTACAGGTAAATTTCTCTTTATTTTAGCTAGGTAGCTATTAAATAGTTAATAAATATTTAATAGCTATTGTACCTAGTTAAAATAAATTGAAAGTTACCTGTAAAATAAAAATAAATCCTAAGATAGCTACAATATAATTATAATTTATATTGTAGCTATATTAGGGTTTATTTTTTATTTTTTTAAATCTTTATTTTAGGAACAGCAATGAGTCATACAAAATCAACGCCTTACCAAACAAAATGACAATAGAATCATAAACAAAAAAGTAAAAAATAAATAAATAATACAATTTCTATGTACATGCCTTCAGATTTGCCAATGACACTAAACAGGCGTTTCGTTATACTCTTAACGTCACATTGCTGAAATTTTCAAATAATATAATTAAAAAAAAAACAGAAAAGAAGGAAGAAAAATAAAATAAAATACCCCTGAATTGATTATACAGTAGTTCTTGAGCCGGACTACATTCTATAGTCCTAATACAATCTTATTTTAAATCATCTATATATACCTGTCAACCTAATAATGCCAAGAAACCAATGTAACAGCATCCCTACCTGATCTTTTTCTAATAAAACAATCCTAATTTGCCTAGTAGGGTTAGATCAGGATAGCGGTTGACAGATGGTCTTAAATTCTGTTCCTTCTTTTCTCTACCTTCTTTGAGAAACCTTCTTATGTACAAACACAAATCTTCAATAAGTCTATATCTTGATTTAAACACTTAATATAGAATAAAGTAGTGGGGGAAAAAAAAACAAAAAAAAAAAAACAAATAAGGGAACCCTGAATTCCCCCCCCCCCCACGCACCCCTCCGCCCCTACATCTACTTAGTATCAACTCCCCGTCCAACACCCTGGTTCAAATCTCGCCCTATTATAACACCGAGTTTATCCAGGATGCAGGGAATTTCCCTAGCAAAACTGATTCAGCAAAGCTAGCCGAAGATCGAACCGGGGCAAGGATCTGCCTTTGTAGCCGAGGCGGATATGACAAAATAATAGGTAGCCAACCCTGCATAAACTCATTGGTTCTCTTCTCAGAGGCATCCAAGAGATGATATGACTCGAATATAATTTGACCTTGGATTTCTTTAAAAGTCCTCTCAAGGCTCGGTGCTGCCTTTGCTTTCCAATTTAACAGGACAAGGTGACGCACTGCTAATATAATCGTATTCAAAATACAAACCATTGGCGCAGAGTTTCTATGTACTTCAGTCCTTAATAAAATCACATCCTGAAGTGATAAAACAAAGTTTACACCATATAATGTATTAAACCAATAACACAATTTATGCCACAACTGCTTGATTTTGGGACAGAACCAAAACATATGAAATAGATCAGCCCTAGGGTTCGAACACCTAGGGCAATTATTTGGTCCAGTGACAGAACTTTTGTAGTTTAAGCGGATGCAAATAAAAATTATTCAAGAGCTTCACGTGCGATTCCTTCCAAGACATAGAGACCCTACACTTATGTATCATATTGCAGCTCTGTATTATCATCTCCTCGGAAATGTCAGGAATAACCGGAAGCAACCAATTACTTATACTATGCAGATACTTATCACTTTGTTTAGAAAGCATAATATCATACATTAAGGAAATGGAGGATCTTCCAATACTAAATTTCCTGACTAAAGTTCTGATAACAGACCATTCTGACGATAAGCTATTCTCCCAATTTTGCTTGCGCATAAAGTGGCGGATCTGGAAATAGGCAAATAAATCAGACCTGGGAAGATCATAAGTTTGAAAAAGAAAATCTGCTGTCTGGATCAAATTGTCAACCCCCAACAATTGCTTGACAAACATCAGCCCCTTATTTCCCCATGATTTAAATACCTTGTGATATATACCGGGGATGAAATTGGGATTCCCCTGAATAGGAAGGTATTCTGAAACAGAGGGGTCTAAGCCTAGACAGATACCGAACCTCTGCCACGCAATAACAACGTTTTTAAAAGATAACATTCTACTGATGTTAGAAGGAAGCTGTCTAGTGTTACAATGTAAAAGAGCTCTGAGCGCGAATGGCCGAGTATAAAAAGCTTCTTCTTGACTAACCGCTAACCGGTTGGTTTCCGCCACCCAATCCATAGCAAATTTCACCAGGGCCGCCGTATTATATAACCTGATATCGGGCAACGCCAGACCGACACGGTCTGATTTCTGCATTAGCTTGGCCAATGCAATCCTAGGCCTCTTATCTTTCCAAATGAATTTGGAGAAATAACTATATATATATATATGTCTGAGCTGGAAATAAAGAAAGGAAGGTTCTGTAACACATACAGGAGACGAGGGAACAGAATCGTTTTTAATAAGTTTACTTTCACCGACATTGACAACGGATATGAAGCCCACAGCTGAAGATCAAT
Source organism: Bombina bombina (assembly GCF_027579735.1). NCBI lineage: Eukaryota > Metazoa > Chordata > Amphibia > Anura > Bombinatoridae > Bombina > Bombina bombina. The sequence goes on from NC_069510.1 coordinate 39,667,036, forward strand.
TTTAATTTTCTTAAACAGTGGGACAAAATTCGCAGCGTACCATAGTTTCGGATTTTTATGTAGCTTAAGCCCCAAATAATTAATTGCATTAACCACTTTAAACGGAAATTTTTCCAGGCAGGGCGAACTATTACCCATATACATGAGTTCACTCTTTTCCAGATTCACCAAATAACCGGAAAAGGAACTAAACTGGGCAAGAAGTTGGAGAATAACAGGGATCGACTGAGAGGGCTTATCTACAAACATCAACAAATCATCTGCATAAAGAAGAGTTTTTAAGCGGTAAGAGCCCAGAGAGATTCCTGTCAAGACATCGCGGAATCTTACCGCTAAAGGTTCTAGTGCCACATTGAACAAGAGAGGAGATAATGGACACCCCTGCCTAGTGCCATGATGTAAGACAATCTCCTCTGAACGGATCCCATTAACCAGAAGAAAGGAAATGGGTTTACAATAAATCTTATGGATAAAGCGATTGAAATTCCCAGTGAAACCGAAATTCTGTAGTGAGCGAAATAGATGCTCCCAGACAATGGAGTCAAAGGCCTTAATTGCGTCCAAGGTTAATATTGCTGAGTCATAGATTGTGTCATTACATGGCTCTGGTTCCAAATTCCACATATAATCCAAGAACGTAATAACCTTGCGTATATTCCTCGACGAGTTCCTAGAGGTCATAAAACCAGTCTGGTCCTGATGAATCAAATTCTGCAGACAACGGTTCAATCTGGTGGCAATGATACCAGCCAGTAGCTTATAATCAGTATTGAGTACTGATATTGGCCTATATGAGGCCATATCCTCTGGGGTTTTTTTTTTTTTTTTGCAATAAGAGAAATATTAGCCGCTGCGAAGTATTCTGAAATCCCATTTTCAGAGAGATAATAATTATTGAAAATGGCCTCTAAAGGTGACAACAGTTCTTCCTTTAATAATTTGTAAAATTCGGGCGGGAGCCCTTTGGGGCCAGCCGCCTTATTGAGCTTGAGATTATCAATAGCAATACCAATCTCCTCTTGCGTTATCGGCTGATTTAACAAAGCCAACTCTTCTGCTTCTATCTTTGGGATATTTATAGCGGACCAAAAAGACTCTTGGCTATCATGATCGGAACAAACAGACGAATATAATGCCTGATAATACTTTAAAAATTCCTGGGAAATCTCGGCTGACTTAAAAAACCTGTCCTCGCCCTTCTTTATCACTGCAATGTAATTTCTCTTCTTTCTATTCTTGACAAGGCGAGACAGGTGTTTCGCCGAGCACCCGTGGAAGCTCCTATATTTAAGATTCAGTCTTGCTTCTTCCTCCATAGATTTCTGCTTTAAAAAAATCTCTCTTTCCTTTCTGGCCTCAAGATATACTGCCCAATTCGTTGAAGAGTGATCTGCCAGGATATCCCTGTAAGCCGCTCTGGTTCTAGCAACAAGGGAGCTCCCCTGTTCTTTGATTTTTTTTCGAGCGAAAACTCAAATAGGCTATAATTTTACCCCGAATCACTGCTTTGGCAGCCTCCCAATAAATCTCCGTCTTATGACTGTAATTCGAATTAAATGATACGTACTCACACCAGATACTCTTAATCCAAGATAGAAAGGACGGGTTGGTATATAAGAAACGAGGGACGCCAAAGACCTGTGTTAGTGGTCGTGCCTCGTGCGTATTAAGAATAGATAGAGATATTATAGCATGATCCGATACCAGAAACTCCCCAATTCCCGTTTTAGAATGAAGAACTGTCAATGATTCAGAAATTAAAAAGAAGTCAATCCTCGAGAAAGTCCTATGCGACTTGGACTCGCACGTGAAAGCTCTAGTTAAAGGATTTTGCATGCGCCAAATATCAGTCAAAGTCAATTTACTACAACATTTTTTAAATTATTTGGCGTGATATTTATATTTAGCGTAATTCTTACTTGAGAGCCGATCTAACTCTGGACACATAGTGATATTAAAATCCCCACAAATAATTAAATTCTCCCGTTAAAAGGGGAAAATTATATTTTGAATCCGGTCCCAAAAAATTAATGAAAATTTGTTGGGGGCATAAATATTACAGAATATATATTTGACAGATTTTATCAACACTTGTAATAACATATAGCGGGCAGAAGGATCATAGTCAACTTTAATAATTTGATAGTCCAATTCTTTATGGAATAGGACCGCAACTCCACGCTTTTTAGCAGGAGAAGATGAAGCGATCACCTCGCCAACCCATTTCATTTTAAGCTTTGCCGCTTCTATTGCATCTAAGTGGGTCTCCTGTAAACAAACCACATCAGGTTTTTCAACGGCCAATGTTTTAATGACCAGTTTGCGCTTAGCGGGGGAAGATATACCCCCCACATTCCACGAGAGAATTTTACAGCCCATCACTATTTTCCATTCTGTCTCAACTGGCGATAGCAACCGGGGCGGGGGGGGACAAGGGCAGGATGGGAAAAAAAAAAAAAAAAACCCACACAAAAGTAAACAAGCTTAGCAGATACATAATTCTCACACAGTAACAGGATACCAACAATATGCATTACGAACAAATTAAAACGACTACTAAAAATCAAGAAATAAACCAAGACAAGAAAAAATCAAACTTTCCAAGGAGATTCTGTAAACCTGACTAAGAATCCCAAAAAAACCTAACTCAATAGAGAACCTGAGCCTAGGACTCTAGGGTTTTCAGAAAATCTTTAACCTCAGAAACTTAGTTGAAAATAAATTTGGCTCCCTTATTTTCCACTACAATTTTAGCAGGATAAAATAAACTAGCTTTAATACCCCTGGAGATCAACTGTGAACAAAACGGAGCCATAAGTCTTCTACGAGCGGAAGTTTCCGCCGAGAAGTCCTGGAACAGCAAAATCTTGCTGTTCCCGAATTCTAATGTACCAGCTTTCTTCGCTAGCTTCAAGATCTCAAGCTTGTCCTGAAACTTTAAGAGCTTGAAAATACACATCCTAGGTTTGCCCGTACCACTAGCTGACTCCCTTCTGGGACCCACTCTGTGGGCCCTCTCGATTGCTAGAGGAAGGGACTGAGGTGTAAAACCAATAGCTAGGGGAAGAGTAGAGGAGGTAAACTTAACAAGATCCTCAAATTCCAAAGATTCAGGTAGGCCTATAATCCTGATGTTGTTGCGCCTGGAGCGATCTTCAAGATCCTCCAGGCGCAACTGCATACTGTTAAGTTTAACTTCTTGGGCCTGAATGACAGCCTCTTGGGATGTCAACCTGTCTTCGGCAGCAGAAATTCTATTTTCCGCTTCCCCAATTCTCTGAGAAAACTGCTTAACTTCTGCTGAAAGTGTGGCTAACTCAGAAGAGATACCTCCCAGATCTTTTTTAATACCCTCCAACTGGGGAGCAAAGATAGCTGTAATTTGAGCGATCAGGACCTGGGTATCTATTACTGTAGATACACTTTCAGAAGATATATCAGTACTTGTGTCGGCACATTTGGTATTTTTTTTATCCCTGGGTTTAGCAGGCATTTTGGGTGAAATGTTGTTACCGTGAGTTATAAATTTTTCCATCAATAGTGACAAGCAGAGAATAGCAACAAGAAAACAAAAACAAGCACTGTGTGCGATACACAAAATACCAGTCCCCTGTGTGGGGCTGGAAAAAAACATAATTTATGCTTACCTGATAAATTCCTTTCTTCTGTAGTGTGATCAGTCCACGGGTCATCATTACTTCTGGGATATTAACTCCTCCCCAACAGGAAGTGCAAGAGGATTCACCCAGCAGAGCTGCATATAGCTCCTCCCCTCTACGTCACTCCCAGTCATTCGACCAAGGACCAACGAGAAAGGAAAAGCCAAGGGTGAAGTGGTGACTGGAGTATAAATTAAAAAATATTTACCTGCCTTAAAACAGGGCGGGCCGTGGACTGATCACACTACAGAAGAAAGGAATTTATCAGGTAAGCATAAATTATGTTTTCTTCTGTTAAGTGTGATCAGTCCACGGGTCATCATTACTTCTGGGATACCAATACCAAAGCAAAAGTACACTGATGACGGGAGGGATAGGCAGGCTCTTTATACAGAAGGAACCACTGCCTGAAGAACCTTTCTCCCAAAAATAGCCTCCGATGAAGCAAAAGTGTCAAATTTGTAAAATTTGGAAAAAGTATGAAGCGAAGACCAAGTTGCAGCCTTGCAAATCTGTTCAACAGAGGCCTCATTCTTAAAGGCCCAAGTAGAAGCCACAGCTCTAGTGGAATGAGCTGTAATCCTTTCAGGAGGCTGCTGTCCAGCAGTCTCATAAGCTAAACGAATTATGCTACGAAGCCAAAAAGAAAGAGAGGTAGCAGAAGCTTTTTGACCTCTCCTCTGCCCAGAGTAAACGACAAACAGAGAAGACGTTTGTCGAAATTCCTTAGTTGCCTGTAAGTAAAATTTTAGAGCACGGACTACATCCAGGTTGTGCAGTAGACGTTCCTTCTTCGAAGAAGGATTTGGGCATAAAGAAGGAACAACAATCTCTTGATTGATATTCCTGTTAGTAACTACCTTAGGTAAGAACCCAGGTTTAGTACGCAGAACTACCTTATCCGAATGAAAAATCAAATAAGGAGAATCACAATGTAAGGCTGATAACTCAGAGACTCTTCGAGCCGAGGAAATAGCCATTAAAAATAGAACTTTCCAAGATAACAACTTTATATCAATGGAATGAAGGGGTTCAAACGGAACGCCATGTAAAACATTAAGAACAAGGTTTAAACTCCATGGTGGAGCAACCGTTTTAAACACAGGCTTAATCCTGGCCAAAGCCTGACAAAAAGCCTGGACGTCAGGAACTTCTGACAGACGTTTGTGTAACAGAATGGACAGAGCTGAGATCTGTCCCTTTAATGAACTAGCGGATAAACCCTTTTCTAAACCTTCTTGTAGAAAAGACAATATCCTAGGAATCCTAACCTTACTCCAAGAGTAACCTTTGGATTCACACCAATATAGGTATTTACGCCATATCTTATGGTAAATCTTTCTGGTAACAGGTTTCCTAGCCTGTATTAAGGTATCAATAACTGACTCAGAAAACCCACGTCTTGATAAAATCAAGCGTTCAATTTCCAAGCAGTCAGCTTCAGAGAAGTTAGACTTTGATGTTTGAAGGGACCCTGTATCAGAAGGTCCTGTTTCAGGGGTAGAGACCAAGGTGGACAGGATGACATGTCCACCAGATCTGCATACCAAGTCCTGCGTGGCCACGCAGGTGCTATTAGAATCACTGATGCTCTCTCTTGTTTGATTCTGGCAATCAATCGAGGAAGCATCGGGAAGGGTGGAAACACGTAAGCCATCCTGAAATCCTAAGGTGCTGTCAGGGCATCTATCAGGACTGCTTCTGGATCCCTGGATCTGGACCCATAACGAGGAAGCTTGGCGTTCTGTCGAGACGCCATGAGATCTATCTCTGGTTTGCCCCAACGTCGAAGTATTTGGGCAAAGACCTCCGGATGAGGTTCCCACTCCCCCGGATGAAAAGTCTGACGACTTAAGAAATCCGCCTCCCAGTTCTCCACTCCCGGGATGTGGATTGCTGACAGGTGGCAAGAGTGAGACTCTGCCCAGCGAATTATCTTTGATACTTCCATCATAGCTAGGGAGCTTCGTGTCCCTCCCTGATGGTTGATGTAAGCTACAGTCGTGATGTTGTCCGACTGAAACCTGATGAAACTCCGCGTTGTCAACTGGGGCCAAGCCAGGAGGGCATTGAGAACTGCTCTCAATTCCAGAATGTTTATTGGCAGGAGACTCTCCTCCTGACTCCATTGTCCCTGAGCCTTCAGAGAATTCCAGACGGCACCCCAACCTAGAAGGCTGGCGTCTGTTGTTACAATTGTCCAGTCTGGTCTGCTGAATGGCATCCCCCTGGACAGATGTGGCCGAGAAAGCCACCAAAGAAGAGAATTTCTGGTCTCTTGATCCAGATTCAGAGAAGGGGATAAGTCTGAGTAATCCCCATTCCACTGACTTAGCATGCACAGTTGCAGTGGTCTGAGGTGTAGGCGTGCAAAGGGTACTATGTCCATTGCCGCTACCATTAAGCCGATTACCTCCATGCATTGAGCCACTGACGGGTGTTGAATGGAATGAAGGGTGCGGCAAGCACTTTGAAGTCTTGTTAACCTGTCCTCTGTCAGGTAAATCTTCATTTTTACAGAATCTATAAGAGTCCCCAGGAAGGGAACTCTTGTGAGTGGAACGAGTGAACTTTTCTTTTCGTTCACCTTCCATCCATGTGACCTTAGAAATGCCAGTACTAACTCTGTATGAGACTTGGCAGTTTGAAAGCTTGAAGCTTGAATCAGAATGTCGTCTAGGTATGGAGCTACCGAGATTCCCCGCGGTCTTAGTAACGCCAGAAGAGCACCCAGAACCTTTGTGAAGATTCTTGGAGCTGTAGCCAATCCGAATGGAAGAGCTACAAACTGGTAATGCCTGTCTAGGAAGGCAAACCTTAGGTACCGGTATGTACTGACCCTCTTGGATCATAGGTAAAATTGTCCGAATAGTCTCCATCTTGAACGATGGAACTCTTAGGAACTTGTTTAGGATCTTTAAGTCCAGGATTGGTCTGAAAGTTCCCTCTTTTTTGGGAACCACAAACAGATTTGAGTAAAACCCCTGTCCCTGTTCCGATCGTGGAACTGGGTGGATTACTCCCATTAACAAGAGCTCTTGTACGCAGCGTAGAAACGCCTCTTTCTTTGTCTGGATTGTTGACAACCTTGACAGATGAAATCTCTCTCTTGGAGGAGAGTATTTGAAGTCCAGAAGGTATCCCTGAGATATTATTTCTAGCGCCCAGGGATCCTGGACATCTCTTGCCCAAGCCTGGGCGAAGAGAGAAAGCCTGCCCCCCACTAGATCCGATCCCGGATCGGGGGCCCTCAATTCATGCCGTTTTAGGGGCAGCAGTAGGTTTCCTGGTCTGCTTGCCCTTGTTCCAGGACTGGTTAGGTTTCCAGCCTTGTCTGTAGCGAGCAACAGCTCCTTCCTGTTTTGGTGCAGAGGAAGTTGATGCTGCTCCTGCTTTGAAATTACGAAAGGAACGAAAATTAGACTGTCTAGTCTTAGTTTTGGCTTTGTCCTGAGGCAGGGCATGGCCTTTACCTCCTGTAATGTCAGCGATAATCTCTTTCAACCCGGGCCCGAATAAGGTCTGCCCTTTGAAAGGTATATTAAGCAATTTAGACTTAGAAGTAACATCAGCTGACCAGGATTTTAGCCACAGCGCCCTGCGTGCCTGAATGGCGAATCCTGAATTCTTCGCCGTAAGTTTAGTTAGATGTACTACGGCCTCCGAAATGAATGAATTAGCTAGTTTAAGGACTCTAAGCCTGTCCGTAATGTCGTCCAGAGTAGCTGAACTAATGTTCTCTTCCAGAGACTCAATCCAGAACGCCGCTGCAGCCGTGATCGGCGCAATGCATGCAAGGGGTTGCAATATAAAACCTTGTTGAACAAACATTTTCTTAAGGTAACCCTCTAATTTTTTATCCATTGGATCTGAAAAAGCACAGCTATCCTCCACCGGGATAGTGGTACGCTTAGCTAAAGTAGAAACTGCTCCCTCTACCTTAGGGACCGCTTGCCATAAGTCCCATGTGGTGGCGTCTATTGGAAACATTTTTCTAAATATCGGAGGGGGTGAGAACGGCACACCGGGTCTATCCCACTCCTTAGAAACAATTTCAGTAATTCTCTTAGGTATAGGAAAAACCTCAGTACTCGTCGGTACCGCAAAATATTTATCCAACCTACACATTTTCTCTGGTATTGCAACTGTGTTACAATCATTCAGAGCCGCTAACACCTCCCCTAGTAATACACGGAGGTTTTCCAGTTTAAATTTAAAATTTGAAATATCTGAATCCAGTCTGTTTGGATCAGAACCGTCACCCACAGAATGAAGTTCTCCGTCCTCATGTTCTGCAACCTGTGACGCAGTATCTGACATGGCCCTAATATTATCAGCGCACTCTGTTCTCACCCCAGAGTGATCACGCTTACCTCTTAGTTCTGGTAATTTAGCCAAAACTTCAGTCATAACAGAAGCCATATCCTGTAATGTGATTTGTAATGGCCGGCCAGATGTACTCGGCGCTACAATATCACGCACCTCCCGAGCGGGAGATGCAGGTACTGGCACGTGAGGCGAGTTAGTCGGCATAACTCTCCCCTCGTTGTTTGGTGAAATTTGTTCAATTTGTACAGATTGACTTTTATTTAAAGTAGCATCAATACAGTTAGTACATAAATTTCTATTGGGCTCCACTTTGGCATTGCAACAAATGACACAGGTATCTTCCTCTGAATCAGACATGTTTAACACACTAGCAAATAAACTTGCAACTTAGAATACAATTCAATTAGAATAATATTAAAAACGTACTGTGCCTTTAAGAAGCACAGAAAATCTATGACAGTTGAAAATTAATAAATTGAAACAGTTATAGCCTCAATCCTTGTAAACAACACAACTTTAGCAAAGGTTTAATCCCAATAGCAAAGATAACAAATTCTGAAAGCAGGAAACAATTACAGAATAAACGTTTTTTATCACAGTCAACTATAATTCTCACAGCTCTGCTGAGAGAAATTACCTCCCTCAAAATAAGTTTGAAGACCCCTGAGTTCTGTAGAGATGAACCGGATCATGCAGGAAATACAATGAGCTGCTGACTGAAATAACTGATGCATAGAAAAGGCGCCAAAAAACGGCCCTTCCCCCTCACACACAGCAGTGAGAGAGAACAGAAACTGTCAGAAAAAGATTAAGCAACTGCCAAGTGGGAAAATGGTGCCCAAACATTTATTCACTCAGTACCTCAGCAAATGAAAACGATTTTACATTCCAGCAAAAACGTTAAACATAATTTCTAGTTATTAAACAGCTTAATGTACTTCTTACAGTGTAATTCTAGTGAAGTACCATTCCCCAGAATACTGAAGTGTAAAGTATACATACATGACATTATATCGGTATGGCAGGATTTTCTCATCAATTCCATTGTCAGAAAATAAAAGCTGCTACATACCTCTATGCAGATTCATCTGCCCGCTGTCCCCTGATCTGAAGTTTACCTCTCCTCAGATGGCCGAGAAACAGCAATATGATCTTAACTACTCCGGCTAAAATCATAGCAAAAACTCTGGTAGATTCTTCGTCAAACTCTGCCAGAGAGGTAATAACACACTCCGGTGCTATTTTAAAATAACAAACTTTTGATTGAAGATATAAAACTAAGTATAATCACCATAGCCCTCTCACACCTCCTATCTAGTCGTTGGGTGCAAGAGAATGACTGGGAGTGACGTAGAGGGGAGGAGCTATATGCAGCTCTGCTGGGTGAATCCTCTTGCACTTCCTGTTGGGGAGGAGTTAATATCCCAGAAGTAATGATGACCCGTGGACTGATCACACTTAACAGAAGAAAACAAACAGTGAAATCAAAATCAGTGAAGTCAAAACCAAGCAAACAGAAAATAATTATGTCTTATGTGTTTCTTTTCCTTTCCTCCCTCCTTTCTTCCCTTAAGTGAACACTTAGATCAGTGTGCGTGAGCTAATGTGATACAAAAAATCAAACCAAAAAAAGCATAAGAAATAAGCTATGCAATATTGAGCCTAATACAAAGTACAGTGATTAAATATTCTGTATATGTGAAGTGACAAGGGTTAGAGCCCTGTGACAAATGCCTGCAGTTTTATAACTTAAACAACCAACACAAGATAGAAATTTTGGGGACAAAATCCTAGACAACCAGTTATATTTTTATGTAAATGGCTAAGTAAACAAATATATATAGCATTATTGTCCTGCAAAACCTTCCAGAAAAAGAGAAAGTGTGTAATGTTAATATGAAACAAATCTCTGGGCAGAAGTCCCCATATAAATTGAGCCCCAAGCTGGATCCTCAAAAGTTCTGAGAGCCTTCTGAAATTCAAGGCCTTAGACCCTTCACAGCTAGACTTATAGCTTCAAATCTGGACAGGTTTTGAGAAGGCAAATAGCGAGAATGCAAGATCTTTACACAGTCACCTCTGTACTCCTTACATCACAGAGCCCGAGACTAGATACCATGAAAGAGTCTGAACCCTTCGTTACCTGTGGGGTGGAATAGGGGCTGAGCTGATCCTGAAAAAGCTGGCATCTGGCCGGGGGCGCTCCTACCCGGAGGAGCACTGCAAAATGAGAAGCAGGAAGCTTGATTTGGAGAACCCCGGTGCCTTGTCTCTGACGTCCAAATAATAGCAGCGGGTGCAAAACCGCCACTAGCTGCGTCCCCAATTCAACTGCCCTGTGACGGGACAAACTCCTGGGACCTCCGCTCGCCCCCGAGCAGTGCAGCCGCGACTGGCAGAGAGCCCGCCTCCACGCCCAGCACAACTTCCTCTGAGTCGGGACGAACCCTTCAGGGATACCCCGCCGGGACTGATGCTAGACAGGGCCGATACACCTGTCACTCAGGAGCCCCACTCCGCCTTCTCTCACCTCCAGCTCCACAGGACCCAAAGGGGAGCCGCTGGTCCGGCGGTTCACTTCACCACAGAAAGAGGTAGGCAGGTTAGTTCATACTCCTTGGGGGGATCCAATAATCCTTTCCAGATATATATTTATTTTTTTTCTACGTAGATGCGGGTTTACCGCAGCATAGACAGCGTCTGAGGTTTCCCTTCTGCTTGCGATGTGGTGTCAAGCAGTGCGCCCGAGTCCTGGTAGGTACAATGGGCAAATAGTGAAGGCAGTGATAGCTACCATCGGCCAAGACGCCGAGCAGGAGCACCTGTCTTAGCGCTCCGCCTTCTCACCGGAAACCCCCATTAGGGTTTATTTTAACGGTAAGTATTTAGTTTTAAATAGGATTAATTTAGTTAATAATAGAAATATTATTTAGATTTATTTAATTAATATTTAAGTTAGGGGGGTGTTAGGGTTAGTGTTAGACTTAGGTTTAGGGGTTAATAATTTTATTACAGTGGCGGCGGTGTAGGGGGGGCAGGATAGGGGTTAATAAATTTATTATAGGTGGAGACGGTGTAGGGGGGGGCAGGATAGGGGTTAATAAGTTTAATATAGGTTGCGGCGGGGTCCGGGAGCGGCGGTTTAGGGGTTAAATTATTTATTTAGTTGCGGCGAGGTCCGGGATCGGCAGGATAGGGGTTAATAACTTTATTATAGAGGGCGACGGTATAGGGGGGGCAGGATAAGGGTTAATAGGTAAAATGTAGGTGGCGGCGGTGTCCGGGAGCGGCAGTTTAGGGGTTAATACATTTATAAGAGTTGCGGCGGGGTCTAGGAGTGGCGGTTTAGGAGTTAATAACTTTATTTAGTTGTGGGGGGCGCCGGTATAGGGGGTAGAACAGTGTAGTTAGTGTGGGTGCTTAGTGACAGGCTAGCAAGAAAGCTGTGAAAAAGCCGAAGAGCAGCGAGATCGGATGAGTGATAACTCTCACAATCCGCTGCTCATCGCCCCGTACTTGGTGCGCGGCTTTTTGACAGCTTGTTTTGATAACTTAGGCGAAATTTTGCAGGTCTGCGGCGGCGATGTGAGGCGAGCTTAGGCGGGCGTATTGGGCCGGCGAAGGCAGGTAAAGTAGACGCGTTGATAACTACCCCCCAAAGTCTCTTAATTATGTATTGCTGCTAAAAAAAAGAATACACATAAATTGTAATGTGTAATTTTGTTATTTTCCACTTTTTTGTGTCTGCTGTCAGTAGGGTTGCCAGGTGTCCAGAATTCAACCGGACAGTCCAGTATTTTATCAAGCTGTCCAGTAAAATCTTCACCAAAATACTGGACACATAAATGTCCAGTTATTTAAAGACCCTGAAGGTTAGCTAGATATAAAAGGCATATTATGCCTTAATGGTTTACAAATATGGAGCAGAGAGTAGTTAGGGGCAGTCAAAAGGATCAAATTACTTCTGTTTACACATGATAGTGGCAGCCAAGTGGTAAAAGTACTGCACAGTTGTGGAAAATATATTGGCATCTACTTATCAAGCCGTCAAACGCAAATACGCTGGAATTCCGCAGCGTATTTGTGGCGAGCCTGATTCCCCTTAGTTATCAAACCCTACAGACCGGAAAAAGTAGAATTTAGTGACGTAACATACGATCCGCCAGACTCAGTCCGACACAGATCGATGCTTACGTCATTACAGATGTTCCGATTGCAAGTTCGGCACAATCTGACTACTTTTGCTAGTTATCAAATAACTGTCAGGTACGCTCGGCACTATTCCGGCCCAGCGTACCTGGTTTTCAATCCGCCACCCTGGAGGCGGCGGATGCCATAAGAATCAATGGGAGTCTGAAAGCAGCGAAAGCTTATGTTCGCTGCTGCCCGATACCCCATTGATTCCTATGGTAATGTTTACACAAAACACCCTAACATGTACCCCGAGTCTAAACACCCCTAATCTGCCCCCTCCTACACCACCACCACCTACATTATACTTAATAACCTCTAAACCGCCGCTCACGGACCCCGCTAAAACTAAAGTGTTTAACCCCTAATCCGCCGCTCCCAGAGCCCACCGCCACCTACGTTATATTTATTAACCCCTAATCTGCCCCCCCCCACACTGCCGCCACTATATTAAATGTATTATCCCCTAAACCTAAGTCTAACCCTAACACCCCCTAACTTAAATATAATTTAAATAAATATAAATAAATATTCCTATAATTAACCAAATTATTCCTATTTAAAACTAAATACTTACCTATAAAATAAACCCTAAGCTAGCTACAATTTAACTAATACTTACATTGTAGCTAGTTTAGGGGTTATTTTTATTTTACAGGCAAGTTTGTATTTATTTTAACTAGGTAGAATAGTTATTAAATAGTTTTTAACTATTTAATAACTACCTAGCTAAAATAAATACAAAAGTATCTGTAAAATAAAACCTAACCTAAGTTACAATTACACCTAACACTACACTATAATTAAATACATTAACTAAATTACATACAATTAGCTAAATTAAATAAAATTATCTAAAGTACAAAAAAACCCACTAAATTACAGAAAATAATTAAACAATTACAAGTTTTTGAAACTAATTACACCTAATCTAATACCCCTAACAAAATAAAAAAGCCCCCCAAAATAAAAAAAGCCCTACCCTACACTAAATTACAAATAGCCCTTAAAGGGCCTTTTGCAGGGCATTGCCCCAAAGTAATCAGCTCTTTTACCTGTAAAAAAAATTACAAACCCCCCCAACATTAAAATCCACCACCCACACAACCAACCCTACTCTAAAACCCACCCAATCTCCCCTTAAAAAAAACTAACACTAACCCCTTGAAAATCACCCTACTGTGAGAAGTCTTCACCCAACCGGGCCGAAGTACCCATCGAAGCCACCAGAAGTCTTCATCCAATCGGGCAAAAGTGGCCCTCCAGACAGGCAGAAGTCTTCATCCAGACGGCATCTTCTATCTTCATCCATCCGGCGCAGAGCGGGTCCATCTTCAAGACATCCGACGCGGAGCATCCTTCTTGGCCGACGACTACCCGACGAATGAAGGTTCCTTTAAATGACGTTATCCAAGATGGTGTCCCTTCAATTCCGATTGGAACAGCCAATAGAATGCAAGCTCAATCCTATTGGCTGATTGGATCAGCCAATAGGATTGAACTTAAATCCTATTGGCTGATTGCATCAGCCAATAGGATTTTTCCTACCTTAATTCCATTTGGCTGATAGAATTCTATCAGCCAATCGGAATTGAAGGGACGCCATCTTGGATGACGTCATTTAAAGGAACCTTCATTCGTCGGGTAGTCGTCGGCCTAGAAGGATGCTCCGCATCGGATGTCTTGAAGATGGACCTGCTCCGCGCCGGATGGATGGAGATAGAAGATGCCGTCTGGATGAAGACTTCTGCCCGTCTGGAGGACCACTTCTGCCCGTCTGGAGGACCACTTCTGCCGGCTTCGTTGAGGACTTCGGCCAGGTTGGGTAAAGACTTCTCACGGTAGGGTGATCTTCAAGGGGTTAGTGTTAGGTTTTTTTAAGGGGGGATTGGGTGGGTTTTAGAGTAGGGTTGGTTGTGTGGGTGGTGGATTTTAATGTTGGGGGGTTTGTAAATTTTTTTTACAGGTAAAAGAGCTGATTACTTTGGGGCCAATGCCCCGCAAAAGGCCCTTTAAGGGCTATTTGTAATTTAGTTTAGGGTAGGGCTTTTTTATTTTGGGGGGGCTTTTTTATTTTGTTAGGGGGACTAGATTAGGTGTAATTAGTTTAAAAAGCTTGTATTTTTTTATTATTTTCTGTAAATTTAGTGTTTGTTTTTTTTTGTACTTTAGATAATTTTATTTAATTTTATTAAATTGTAGTTAATTTAGGTAATTTATTTAATTATAGTGTAGTGTTAGGTGTAATTGTAACTTAGGTTAGGTTTTATTTTACAGGTACTTTTGTATTTATTTTAACTAGGTAGTTATTAAATAGTTAATAACTATTTAATAACTATTCTACCTAGTTAAAATAAATACAAACTTGCCTGTAAGATAAAAATAAACCCTAAGCTAGATACAATGTAAGTATTAGTTATATTGTAGCTAGCTTAGGGTTTATTTTATAGGTAAGTATTTAGTTTTAAATAGGAATAATTTATTTAATGCTAGGAATATTTATTTATATTTATTTAAATTATATTTAAGTTAGGGGGTGTTAGGGTTAGACTTAGGTTTAGGGGTTAATACATTTAATATAGTGGGGTCAGTGTAGGGGGGGCAGATTAGGGGTTAATAAGTTTAATATAGTGGGGTCAGTGTAGGGGGCAGATTAGGGGTTAATAAATATAATGTAGGTGACAGCGGTGTAGGGGGGGCAGATTAGGGAATAATAAATATAATGTAGGTGGCGGTGGGCTCCGGGTGCGGCGGTTTAGGGGTTAAACACTTTATTTAGTTGCGGTGGGCTCCGGGAGCAGCGGTTTAGGGGGTAAAACAGTGTAGTAAAGTGTGGGTGTTTAGTGACAGTATACCAATGAAGCTGGGAAAAAGCCGAAGAGCAGCGAGATCGATGACTGCTCATCGCTCTGTACTTGGTGCGTGGCTTTTTGACAGCTTTTTTGGTAATTTTGGAGAACGTATTCAGGTCTGCGGCAGCGATGTTAGGCGAACTTAGGCGAGCGTATTGGTGCCGTTGAATGCAGGTAAGTTGACAGCTTGATAGATAGATGCCATAGTGTGGGATCAAGAGTGGAGGCGAAGGTAGAGCTTTCAGGAAGGGCATTGTGTAACCCCCACCTATCATTGTGCACAGTTACTGACAGATTGTCCAGTATTTTTGTGGAGAACTACTGGCAACCCCAGTCAGTGCTGCAGTGGTTGTTATTGTGATTTGCTGTAAAAAAAAAAAAACACCACTAAATTAAGGTTACTTGTTTTGTCATGTCATAAAAATAATATATATATTCATGGTTCAGATAAAGCATGCAGATTTAAACCACTTTCCAATTTACTTCCATTATGAAAATGAGCTCAGTTTTTTAATATGCCAACTTTCTGAGGCACCAGCTGCTACTGAGCAAGTGCAAGAGTTCACAGTATATACTTTTTTGTGATTGGCTGATGGCTGTCACATGATACAGGGAGAGCAGAAACAAAAATAATTTTGAAACTCTTTTGAAATTTAGAGGTGGGGGTGGGCGGAGAAGAGGATTGAAAGTGGAGAACAGATGTTTTGGGTTTGAAGAAAGAGTAGAGATGAGTAGAGAAGTAATATTGCTTATATAGATTAAGGGCAGAATAGTAGGAGTTTAAGATGAACTTATAGTGAAGAAAGTCAGCAGAACTCCGAGATTTCCTCCAGTGTTGCTCAGCAGTACGGGAACATCTGCGTAGGTACAGTGTCAGAGGAGTATGCCAGGGCTGAGGATGAGTGTATGTTTTCCAAGCTATGGTAGGTGGGCCAGGCTATCAAGGACCGATGTAAGGGTGGAGTTATAGTGGCAGATGGATTCATCAGGACAGGAAAAGGAGGGGATGGAAGAGGTTCAAGAGAGCTAGCGAGCTGTTGCTGATGACTTGATTCTTCTGTGAAGCTTAGTATGAGGGGTAGAAGGAGGGAGAGTTGTAGGGAGGGAGGTGATGGTACAAGTGAGGAGGTGGTGGTCAGAAAGAGGAAAAGGTGAGTTTGAGATAGTGCATCGATAACTGTAAATCAGATCAAGGGAGTGACCATCTTTGTGAGTGGGAGAGTCAGTCCATTGTGACAGGCCGAGAGAGAAAGTGAGTTGCAGAAGTTGTTTTGCAGAGGAGGCAGAGGGATTATCAACAGGGAGGTTGAAGTCACCGAGAATGAGGGCAGGGGTATCTGAGGAAAGGAAGTAAGGTAGCCAGGCGGCAAAGTGATCTAGAAATAGAGTTGCAGAGCCAGGGGGTCGGTATATGACTGCAACGCGTATGGAGAGGGGAGAGAATAAGCAAATCATGTATGTTTCGAATGAAGAAAATGTGAGGGAAGAGAAGAGCTGTATTTGTTGAAAGGTGCAATGAGAGGAAAGTAAAATACCAACACCACCTCCTTGTCTATTGTCAGACCTAGGAGTGTGGCTGAAGTGGAGACCCCCGTGTGACAGTGCAGCAGAGGAAGCAGTGTCTGAAGGAGAGAGCCAGGTTTCTGTGAGAGCCAGAAGATTGAGAGAGTGGGAGATAAAGAGGTCATGGATAGAAGTGAGTTTGTTGCAAACAGAGCGAGAGTTCCATAGTGCACAAGTGAAGGGGGTGATAGCTTTAGATGCAAGAGGAATAAGATTAAGGTTACCAGAGTTTTGTTTTTGAAGTCTATTGAAGGGCACACATGGGTGTGCAGGGCAGGGAAGTTGTGGGGGACCAGGATTAAGGGAGATGTCGCCAGCAGCTAGTAGGAGCAAGAGGGAGAGTGACATGAGATGAGATGCAGATTTGCAGAAGTGAGACTGTTTTGGTGATGAGTTGCAAGGGGGGGAGAGAGTCTTTAGGAATGTGTGAAGTTCATGAATACAAAAGTAAGGTGAGGTTAAGAGAGATGGACTAATGAGCAATGCAGGTGGTGAGGGGTAAGGAGCAATTGAGTAAAAAAGTTTGTTGAACAGACGAAAGGTGGCAAAAAGGGATATTAAGATATTGTGCTTTTCTTACAAAATAGACAGTGTATAAAACTCAGTATAAAAACAGAACTTGCCTTATCCCTTGTCCAATCCTTGTTCAATTCTTGTATAATTTGTTGTGCCTCACTTATAAATGTTCACTTAAGAGATGTGAACAGTTGATCTTACAATATTGCTATCTAACCTACAACAGTACTTATTCTTATCATACAGTAGTCCAAGGTAGCTAAGCATTTTGGGTAGTAGCATGTAAAAGTGGTTCACAACAGCTCAGTTTAGCTTCTTAATTTTTTTATCCTCTTGTATTTTTTTAATAACTCTTAAAAGGGTCAGATTACAAGTGGAGCACTAATTGTTACTTTGTTTATTAGTATATACTCATATGTTGTATTTTGTATTAACAATTAAAAATCTTTATCTCACCTGTAAGACCACTAATAATATATTTTAATTTTTTAGCAGTATGTTATCATATTTGTTATATTAACTCATAATCTTTTCCCAGGAACAAGACTGTGTAGAATAACAATTCTGTTTTTCTTATGTACACTTCCTCCCTTTATTCAACTGAATCTTGTGTATTCTCTTTTACCTTTCTTACACTAATATTTGCCAATAATTAACTTATCACTTTGAATTTAATACTTTTTTAATTAAATGTAGAATGGTTTGGATTAGCCAACTATGTGATATAATTCTTTAGATTTTATTAAAGACACATAAATGAATATTTTGCTATTCTTTATAATGGGGAACCTTCTCTCTCTGCCTTATATGTCCTTTTAAGGAAATAGCAGATAATCCTTCTCCAATCCTTCTTGGAGAAAGGACAAGATCCTAGGAATCCTAATCTTACTCCATGAGTAACCCTTGGATTCACACCAATAAAGATATTACGCCATATCTTATGGTAAATCTTTCTAGTGACAGGCTTGCGAGCCTGAATCAGAGTATCAATGACCAACTCATTTTATTTAATTGTAGTTCATTTAGGTAATTTATTTATTTATAGTGTAGTGTTAGGTGTAATTGTAATTTAGGTAAGGTTTTATTTTACAGGTACTTTTGTATTTATTTTAACTAAGTAGTTATTAAATAGTTAATAACTATTTAATAACTATTCTACCTAGTTAAAATAAATGCAAACTTGCCTGTAAAATAAAAATAAACCCTAAGCTAGCTACAATATAACTAATAGTTACATTGTAGCTAGCTTAGGGTTTATTTTATAGGTAAGTATTTAGTTTTAAATAGGAATAATTTATTTAATGCTAGGAATATTTATTTATATTTATTTAAATTATATTTAAGTTAGGGGGTGTTAGGGTTAGACTTAGGTTTAGGGGTTAATAAATTTAATATAGTGGGGTCAGTGTAGGGGGGGCAGATTAGGGGTTAATAAGTTTAATATAGTGGGGTCGGTGTACGGGGGGCAGATTAGGGGTTAATAAATATAATGTAGGTGGCGGGGTGGGGCTCCAGGAGCGGCGGTTTAGGGGTTAAACACTTTATTTAGTTGCGGTGGGCTCCGGATGCGGCGGTTTAGGGGGTAAAAACAGTGTAGTATAGTGTGGGTGTTTAATGACAGTATACCAATAAAGCTGGGGAAAAAGCCGAAGAGCAGCGAGATCGATGACTGTTAGTTAACAACAGTTCGCTGCTCATCGCCCCGTACTTGGTGCGCGGCTTTTTGACAGATTTTTGGTAATTTTGGAGAACGTATTCAGGTCTGCGGCAGCGATGTTAGGCGAGCGTATTGGTGCCGTTGAATGCAGGTAAGTTGACAGCTTGATAGATAGATGCCATATTGTGGGATCAAGAGTGGAGGCGAAAGTAGAGCTTTCAGGAAGGGCATTGTGTAACCCCCACACCTATCATTGTGCACAGTTACTGACAGATTGTCCAGTATTTTTGTGGAGAACTACTGGCAACCCCCAGTCAGTGCTGCAGTGGTTGTTATTGTGATTTGCTGTGAAAAAAAACACTAAATTAAGGTTACTTGTATTGTCATGTCATAAAAATAATATATAGGCCGAAACGATCGTCTGGGGTTGCTGTGTTCCTTGTTCAGAGAGAAATTGCCTGGTATTTTGGCGCTGGACTGACCGTAATAGGCGGGATCAGACTAATATACTACAGGAAAGTTCTTCTCTGTGAAAAGCATTACTGGGCTAAAAAGCTGCACCCAGGTGGTAAATCGCCATAGAAAGGCTAACAATTGTATTGAGCCAGTTGTTCGTTCCTGTGAGTGCACTTCTCTGTGTATAGTATATATATATATATATATATATATATATATATATATGATGTTAATTTTAAAATTACACTTTCATGGTTCAGATAAAGCATGCAGATTTTAAACAACTTTCCAATTTACTTCCATTATGAAAATGAGCTCAGTTTTTTAATAAGCCCACTTTCTGAGGAACCAGCTGCTACTGAGCAAGTGCAAGAGTTCACAGTATATACTTTTTTTGTGATTGGCTGATGGCTGTCACATGATACAGGGAGAGCAGAAACAAAAATAATTTTGAAACTCTTTTGAAATTTAGAGGTGGGGGTGGGCGGAGAAGAGGATTGAAAGTGGAGAACAGATGTTTTGGGTTTGAAGAAAGAGTAGAGATGAGTAGAGAAGTAATATTGCTTATATAGATAAGGGCAGAATAGTAGGAGTTTAAGATGAACTTATAGTGAAGAAAGTCAGCAGAACTCCAAGATTTCCTCCAGTGTTGCTCAGCAGTACGGAATCATCTGCGTAGGTACAGTGTCAGAGGAGTATGCCAGGGCTGAGGATGAGTGTATGTTTTCCAAGCTATGGTAGGTGGGCAGGCTATCAAGGACCGATGTAAGGGTGGAGTTATAGTGGCAGATGGATTCATCAGGACAAGAAAAGGAGGGGATGGAAGAGGTTCAAGAGAGCTAGCGAGCTGTTGCTGATGACTTGATTCTTCTGTGAAGCTTAGTATGAGGCGTAGAAGGAGGGAGAGTTGTAGGGAGGGAGGTGATGGTACAAGTGAGGAGGTGGTGGTCAGAAAGAGGAAAAGGTGAGTTTGTGAAGTTTGAGATAGTGCATCGATAACTGTAAATCAGATCGAGGGAGTGACCATCTTTGTGAGTGGGAGAGTCAGTCCCATTGTGACAGGCCGAGAGAGAAAGTGAGTTGCAGAAGTTGTTTTGCAGAGGAGGCAGAGGGATTATCAACAGGGAGGTTGAAGTCACCGAGAATGAGGGCAGGGGGTATCTGAGGAAAGGAAGTAAGGTAGCCAGGCGGCAAAGTGATCTAGAAATAGAGTTGCAGAGCCAGGGGGTCGGTATATGACTGCAACGCGTATGGAGAGGGGAGAGAATAAGCGAATCATGTATGTTTCGAATGAAGAAAATGTGAGGGAAGAGAAGAGCTGTATTTGTTGAAAGGTGCAATGAGAGGAAAGTAAAATACCAACACCACCTCCTTGTCTATTGTCAGACCTAGGAGTGTGGCTGAAGTGGAGACCCCCGTGTGACAGTGCAGCAGAGGAAGCAGTGTCTGAAGGAGAGAGCCAGGTTTCTGTGAGAGCCAGAAGATCTGAGAGAGTGGGAGATAAAGAGGTCATGGATAGAAGTGAGTTTGTTGCAAACAGAGCGAGAGTTCCATAGTGCACAAGTGAAGGGGGTGATAGCTTTAGATGCAAGAGGAATAAGATTAAGGTTACCACAGTTTTGTTTTTGAAGTCTATTGAAGGGCACACATGGGTGTGCAGGGCAGGGAAGTTGTGGGGGACCAGGATTAAGGGAGATGTCGCCAGCAGCTAGTAGGAGCAAGAGGGAGAGTGACATGAGATGAGATGCGGATTTGCAGAAGTGAGACTGTTTTGGTGATGAGTTGCAAGGGGGGAGAGAGTCTTTAGGAATGTGTGAAGTTCATGAATACAAAAGTAAGGTGAGGTTAAGAGAGATGGGCTAATGAGTAATCAGGTGTTGAGGGGTAAGGAGTAATTGAGTAAAAAAGTTTGTTGAACAGATAAAATGTGGCAAAAAGGGATATTAAGATATTGTGCATTTTTTACAAAATAGACAGTGTATAAAACTCAGTATAAAAACAGAACTTGCCTTATCCCTTGTCCAATTCTTGTTCAATTCTTGTATAATTTGTTGTGCCTCACTTATAAATGTTCACTTAAGAGATGTGAACAGTTGATCTTACAATATTGCTATCTAACCCTACAACAGTACTTATTCTTATCATACAGTAGTCCAAGGTAGCCTAAGCATTTTGGGTAGTAGCATGTAAAAGTGGTTCACAACAGCTCAGTTTAGCTTCTTAATTATTTTATCCTCTTGTATTTTTTTAATAACTCTTATAAAGGGTCAGATTACAAGTAGAGCGCTAATTGTTACTTTGTTTATTAGTATATACTCATATGTTGTATTTTGTATTAACAATTAAAAATCATTATCTCACCTGTAAGACCACTAATAATATATTTTCATTTTTTTAGCAGTATGTTATCATATTTGTTATATTAACTCATAATCTTTCCCAGGAACAAGACTGTGTAGAATAACAATTCTGTTTTTCTTATGTACACTTCCTCTCTTTATTCAACTGAATCTTGAGTATTCTCTTTTACCTTTCTTACTCTAATATTTGCCAATAATTAACTTATCACTTTGAATTTAATATTCTTTTTTATTAAATGTAGAATGGTTTGGATTAGCCAACTATGTGATATAATTCTTTAGATTTTATTAAAAGACACAGAAATGAATATTTTGCTATTCTTTATAATGGGGAACCTTCTCTCTCTGCTTTATATGTGCTGACCTCTTATCAGCTTTGTTTTTGAATTGTTAAATTTATTTAAGTGTTTATTTTGTACTGCTTTTTAAATTGCACTCATTGCGCTCATATTACAAGTCATTGACAAGTGATTGTGCTTGTATGCAATCCAAAGTATGAATTTTGCATTAACCCCTTCAGGATGGTGGTATTGTGCAAGTTTGGATCCAAGTTCCGAACATAAACAGCAGGGGAAAAAGGAAGTTGCGTGATCGTCACTGCGATTACGTGACTCCAAGGGCTGACTGACTGACTGGCTCCTGGCTCCAGTTGGTTTCTCCAGATCTCAAACAAGGAGGGAGCAGGACACTGCAAAAGTTCCGGACACTTCCATGTCATCCTAAGGGTATTAAATCCCGGCGCTGATAGGACAATAGGGAATATCCTAAGAGACTCAAAGTGTTAAGCACTTATAAAAAACAAGTATTATGTGTTATCTCTCGCTATTGTGCATTCAGGGTGTATAGTAAATAACTTAACCAAACCACCTCCCTATACTATCTACTTATATAATTACGTCAGTGAGACGTACATTATATAAGTATTATGTGTTATCTCTTGCTATTGTGCATTCAGGGTGTATAGTAAATAACTTAACCAAACACTCCCCTATACTACTATCTATATACATGTACGTCAGTGAGAATTTAATGAGTTAAGTTCCAGGACACCTCTCAACATTGACATGAATTAGAAAATAATTATTATTCTTAAAGCTCTGGTATGTATACTATGGATGTAAAACCTCATTTCTAACTAGCTATACTAAGCATGTATAATATAAATGAACTTAAAACATAAAAAACCACGAGTGACAACTTCCAATGTTATCAAAAATGAAATTTATGCTTACCTGATAAATTGATTTCTTTTACGATATGCCAAGTCCACGGGTTTCATCCATTTACTTGTGGGATATTATCCTCCTGCTAACATGAAGTGGCAAAGAGCACCAACAGCAGAGCTGTTATATAGCTCCTCCCTTAACTCCTCCCCCCCAGTCATTCGACCGAAGGTATAGGAAGAGAAAGGAAAAGCTAAAAGGTGCAGAGGTGACTGAAGTTTGAAAAATAAAATAAATCCTGTCTTAAAAGACAGGGCGGGCCGTGGACTCGGCATATCGTAAAATAAATCAATTTATCAGTTAAGCATAAATTTCCTTTTCTTTTACAAGATATGCTGAATCCACAGGTTTCATCCATTACTTGTGGGATACCAATACCAAAGCTTTAGTACACGGATGAAAGGGGAGGGACCAAGAGAGGAACCCTAAACGGAAGGCACCACTGCTTGAAGACCTTTCTCCCAAAAATAGCCTCAGAAGAAGCAAAAGTATCAAATTAGTAAAATTTGGAAAAAGTATGAAGGGAGGACCAAGTCGCAGCCTTACAAATCTGTTTCAACAGAAGCATCATTTTTAAAAGCCCATGTGGAAGCCACAGCTCTAGTGGAATGAGCCGTAATTTTTTCAGGAGGCTGCTGTCCAGCAGTCTCGTATGCCAGGCGGATGATGCTTTTCAGCCAAAAGAGAGAGAGGTAGCCGTAGCTTTTTGACTCCCTACGCTTTCTAGAATAAAAACAAAGAGAGAGGATGTTTGTCTGAAATC
The DNA here is from genome assembly GCF_027579735.1 of Bombina bombina. Taxonomy (NCBI): domain Eukaryota; kingdom Metazoa; phylum Chordata; class Amphibia; order Anura; family Bombinatoridae; genus Bombina; species Bombina bombina. The sequence goes on from NC_069510.1 coordinate 39,690,605, forward strand.
CTTGGTCACTTGTAAGTAAATCTTCAAAGTCACGGACCACATCCAAGTTATGTAATCAGACGTTCCTTCTTAGAAGAAGGATTAGGACATAAGGAAGGAACAACAATTTCCTGATTAATATTCTTATTTAAAACAACCCGTCAGGAAGGATCCAGGTTTAGTACGCAAAACCACCTTATCAAGAATGGAATATAAGATAAGGCGAATCACATTGTAAAGCAGAAAGCTACAGAAATTCCTTCTAGCAGAAGAGATAGCAACTAAAAACAAAACCTTCCAAGATAATAGCTTAATATCTATGGAATGCCCCATGGGTTCAAAACAGAACCCCCTTGAAGAACATTAAGAATAAATTTCAGACTCCCATGGTGGAGCAACAGGTTTAAAAACAGGCTTGATTCTGCATTAAGGCCTGATTAAAAAGACCTGAACGTCTGGGACATCCGCCAGACTCTTGTGTAATAAAATTGACAAAGCAGAAATTTGTCCTTTTAAGGAACTAGCAGATAATCCCTTCTCCAATCCTTCTTGGAGAAAGGACAAGATCCTAGAAATCCTAATCTTACTCCATGAGTAACCCTTGGATTCACACCAATAAAGATATTTACGCCATATCTTATGGTAAAATCTTTCTAGTGACAGGCTTGCAAGCCTGAATCAGAGTATCAATGACCGACTCGGGAGAATCCCCGCTTTGATAAAATCAAGCGTTCAATCTCCAGGCAGTCAGCTGCAGAGAAGTTAGATTTGGATGTTGGAACGGACCTTGAATGAGAAGGTCCTTGTCTCAATGGTATTTCCACAGAGGTAGAGACGACATGTCCACCTAGATCCGCATACCAAGTCCTGCGAGGCCATGCAGGCGCTATTAGAATTACCGAAGCTCTCTCCTGTTTGATTCTTGCAATCACACGAGGCAGGAGAGGAAAAGGTGGAAACACATAGGCCAGGTTGAACGACCAAGGTACTGCTAGAGCATCTATCAGTACAGCCTGGGGATCCTTTGACCTGGACCCCGTAACGTGGAAGTTTGGCATTCTGTCAAGATGCCGTTAGATCCAATTCCTGTGAGCCCCATTGTTGAGTCAAAGATGCAAACACCTCCGGATGGAGTTCCCACTCCCCTGGATGAAAAGTCTGCGACTTAGAAAATCTGCTTCCCAGTTCTCTACTCCTGGGATATAGATTGCTGATAGATGGCAAGAGTGAATCTTGCCCATCGGATTATATTTGATAACTCAATCATCGCAAGAGAACTTCTTGTTCCCCCCTGATGATTGGTATATGCTACAGTCGTGACATTGTCCAATTGGAATCTTATGGAATTTGGTCAGTGCCAACTGAGGCATGCCTGAAGCGCATTGAATATTGCTCTCAGTTCCATAATATTGATTGGCAATTGAGACTCCGTCGGAGTCCAAGTTCCCTGAGCCTTCAGGGAATTCCAGATTGCACCCCAGCCCAAGAGGCTGGCGTCCGTCACTATAACCCAAGATGGTCTGCGGAAGCACATTCCCTGGGACAGATGATCCTGTGACAACCACCAAAGAAGAGAGTCTCTGGTCTCTTGATCCAGATTATCTGAGGAGATAAATTTGCATAATCCCCATTTCACTGTCTGAGCATGTATAGCTGCAGTGGCCTGAGATGAAAGCGAGCAAACGGGACGATGTCCATCGCTGCTACCATTAATCCAATGACCTCTATATACTGCGCACTGATGGCCGAAGAATGGAGTGAATTGCTCGGCAAGTATTTAGAAGTTTTGATTTTCTGACCTCCGTCAGAAATATTCTCATCTCTACCGACTCTATCAGAGTTCCCAAGAATGACTCTATATTCACTTTCCAACCGTGAGTTCTTAGAAAGGTCAACCAATGTCCGTGTGAGATTTGGTCAGATGATAAGTTAGACGCCTGTATCAAGATACTGTCCAGATAGGGCATCCCTTGCTATGCCCCGCCGGTCTGAGAAACCGCTAGAAGGGACCCTAGCACTTTTGTGAAAATTCTGGGAGTTGTGGCCAACCCGAAGGGAAGGGCCACGAAATGATAATGCTTGTCCAGAAAGGCGAACCTTAGAAACTGAGATGAATCCTTGTGGATAGGAATGTGAAGGTATGCCTCCTTTAGGTCCACGGTGGTCATGTATTGACCCTCCTGGATCATAGGTAAGATTGTTCGTATAGTCTCCATCTTGAATGATGGGATCCTGAGAAATTTGTTTAAAAATTTTAAATCTAAAATAGGTCTGAAAGTTCCCTCTTTTTTGGGAACCACGAAAAGGTTTGAGTAAAACCCCTGTCCCTGTTCCACGTTTTGGAACAGGACAAATTACTCCCATGGAATAGAGGTCTTTTTACACAGTGTAAGAACCGCCTCTCTTTTTGTCTGGTCTACAGACAGACCTTGAAAGATGAAATCTCCCTTTTGGAGGAAAATGTTTTAATTCCAGTTGATACCCCTGGAGTCACAATTTCTAGTGCCTGCCCAGGGATCCTTAACATCCCTTGCCCAGGCCTGAGCAAAGAGAGAAAGTCATGCCCCCTACTAGATCCGCGTCCAGATCGGGGGCTGCCCCTTCATGCTGTCTTGGTAGCAGCAGTGGGCTTTTTGGCTTGTTTACCCTTATTCCAGGTCTGATTAGGTCTCCAGACAGACTTGGATTGAGCAAAATTTCCTTCCTGCCTTATTGGCGGAAGGGGGAAGCAGAAGGTTCTCCACTGAAATTTCGAAAAGGAACGCAAATTATTTTGTTTACCCCTCATCCTAAGAGGTTCTGTCTTGAGGTAGGGCGTGGCCTTTTACCTCCAGTAATGGTCAGCAATGATTTCCTTCAATCCAGGGCCGAACAGGGTCTTACCCCTTGAAAGGGAATAGTTAACAGTTTAGACTTTGATGATACTCAGCAGACCACGATTTTAACCATAGCACTCTGCGCACCAATATGGCAAAGCCTGCATTTTTTGCTGCTAATTAGTAATCTGAAAAACAGCATCTGTGATAAAAGAATTAGCTAGTTTGAGAGCTTTAATTCTGTCCAAAATGTCGTCTAGGGCGTCTCTACTTTCAGAGACTCCTCAAGGGCGGTTCAACCAGAAAGCCCGCCGCCGTAGTTACTGGAACAATGCAGGCAGCAGGGTTGTAACAAGAAACCCTGGTGAATAAATAATTTCTTTAGAAGACCCTCTAATTTTTTATCCATCGGGTCTTTGAAAGCACAAACTGTCCTCAATAGGTATACGTTGTACGCTTAGCTAGAGTAGATATTGCTCCCTCCACCTTAGGGACCGTTGCCAAGAGTCCTTAATGGTGTCTGATATGGGAAACATTTTCTTAAAATTAGGAGGGGGATGAGAACGGTTATGCCTGGTCCTATCCCATTCTTTCTAACAATTTCCGAAATTCTTTTGGGAACCAGAAAAACATCAGTGTAAGTAGGAACTTCTAGATATTTATCCATCTTACACAATTTTTTCTGGAGGAATTGTAATAGGTTCACAATCATCCAGAGTCGCTAGGACCTCCCTGAGTAACAGGCCAAGGTGTTCAAGTTTAAATTTAAAGGACGCTAAGTCGTATCTGTCTGAGGTAACACATTCCCTGAATCTGAAGTTCCCCCTCAGACAATAATTCCCTGACCCCCCAATTCAGAGCATTGTGAGGGTAACATCAGAAATGGCTACTAAAGCATCAGAGGGTCTCAGTATTTACGTTAATACCTGGCCTACTGCGTTTACCCTGGCAAACCTGGCAGTTTAGATAATACCCGCAGTGAGGTTAGTCGACATAACTGTCGCCATATCTTGCAGAGTAAATTAGACGCACTAGATGTACAAGGTGTCACTTGTGTGGGTGTTAAAGGTTGGGACACTTGAGGAGAATTAGATGGCATATCCTGATTCTCTTCAGACTGAGAAACATCCTTAGACATATGTTCATTTCCTAAAATATGCTCTTTACAGTGTAAGGCTATATCAGTACAAAAGGTACACAATGTAAGAGGGGGTTCCACAATGGCTTCTAAACACATAGAGCAATGAGATTCCTCAATGTCAGACATGTTAAAAGAAAGTAGTAATAACCACAACAGTTGGTAAATACTTTATTTATTGACAAAAACAATTTTGCAAAAAAAGAGAACGAGTACTGTGCCTTTAAGAAAAAAAACACACCAATTTTTTCTCAAGCACGCTTAAAAAACGTCTATGAAACGTTTAAAAAGTAGATATAGACATATAAATTTGGCAAAATTTATTGCATCTACATGCAAGGATTGAATTTACTCTTTACAGGAACATTACTTTCAAAAAATAATACAATTTCCTAAATAATGACCCCTGCACCTAGATAAACTGTCAAACGAATCGACACCCAATCCGGATAGTGTAAAACACAGATAGGGCCCAACCGGAGCTAATGTTCTGCTGTCTCCTTCAGAGTAAACTGCGCATCTGAGGCGCAAAAATAGGCCCCGCCCCATTGGACGTCGCACTAAGAAATTCAACTACCGCATGGGAAGCGGTTAAAAACAGTCCATGTGGTCCCCAAACGACTATTTATCAAATAAAACCTCTTTTACTGATGTCTTTTATAATAAAACTTGTGAAAATAAAAGTCCCAGTGTCAATTAATATGCTGCTTATGAAATGTGCTGCAATGATGTAAGAATAAAACACCAGTATGACAGTAACTCCCCTCTTGGTTTAGGACTGCTGCTTACCGTGTTCCCCTTGTAAGGAACCAAATACAGCCAATTCTGATATACCAAGTTTCCTCAGAGAAAAATAGGCTGACACATACCTCAAATGCTATTTACTGCATGAGACCCGTCCTCACACTGAAGAGTTTCCATCATATTACCTTCAGATTAGTGGGAACCATAATTGACCTTAGTAACTGCTGCTAAGATCATCAATTTCAGGGAGAAATCTTCTTCCATATCCTCCCTGATCAAAATAGTACTCACCGGTACCATTTAAAATAAAAAACTACTTTGATTGGAGAAATTTAAAACTATCATTTTGTCACCACTATTACTTTACCCTTCCTATTACTAGCATAGGCAAAGAGAATGACTGGGGGGGAGGAGTTAAGGGAGGAGCTATATAACAGCTCTGCTGTGGTGCTCTTTGCCTCTTCCTGTTAGCAGGAGGATAATATCCCACAAGTAATGGATGAAACTCGTGGACTCGGCATATGTTGTAAAAGAAATAATGTCCTTTTAATTCCAATGTATCTTTAATTCGCGTGTAATATAAAGGGGGGTAGTTATCAACGTGTCAACTTTCCTGCCTTCGCCGGCCCAATACGCCCGCCTAAGCTCGCCTACCTTCGCCGCCGCAGACCTGAAAAAATTCACCTAAGTTATCAATAAATCTGTCAAAAAGCTGCGCACCAAGTACGGGGCGATGAGCAGCGGACTGTGAGAGTTATCACTCATCCGATCTCGCTGCTCTTCGGCTTTTTCACAGCTTTATTGCTAGCCTGTCACTAAGCACCCACACTAAACTACACTGTTCTACCCCCTATACCGGCGCCCCCGGAGCCCCCCGCAACTCAATAAAGTTACTAACCCCTAAACCGCCGCTCCTAGACCCCGCCGCAACTCTTATAAATGTATTAACCCCTAAACCGCCGCTCCCGGACACCGCCGCAACCTACATTATACCTAGTAACCCCTATCCTGCCCCCCCTATACCGTCGCCACCTATAATAAAGTTATTAACCCCTATCCTGCCGATCCCGCACCTCGCCGCAACTAAATAGTTTAACCCCTAAACCGCCGCTCCCGGACCCTGCAGCAACCTATATTAAATTTATTAACCCCTAATCTGCCCCCTACACCGTCACCACCTATAATAAATGTATTAACTCCTATCCTGCCCCCCACTACACCGCCGCCACTGTAATAAATTTATTAACCCCTAAACCTAAGTCTAACACTAACCCCTAACACCCCCTAACTTAAATATTAATTAAATAAATCTAAATAATATTTCTATTATTAACTAAATTAATCCTATTTAAAATAAATACTTACCTTTAAAATAAACCCTAATATAGCTACAATATAAATAATAATTATATTGTAGCTATCTTAGGATTTATTTTTATTTTACAGGTACCTTTCAATTTTATTTTAAACTAGGTACAATAGCTATTAAATAGTTATTAACTATTTAATAGCTAACTAGCTAAAATAAACTGAAATTTACCTGTAAAATAAATCCTAACCTAAGTTACAATTACACCTAACACTACACTATACTTTTAATAAATTATTTCTATTTAAACTAAATACTTACCTGTAAAATAAACCCTAAGATAGCTACAATGTAATTAATAATTACATTGTAGCTATTTTAGGATTTATATTTATTTTACAGGTAACTTTGTATTTATTTTAGCTAGTTAGAATAGTTATTAAATAGTTATTAACTATTTAATAACTACCTAGCTAAAAGAAATACAAAATTACCTGTAAAATAAATCCTAACCTAAGTTACAATTAAACCTAACACTACACTATCATTACATTAATTAAATAAATTAACTACAAATAACTACAATTAAATACAATTACATAAACTAACTAAAGTACAAAAAAATAAAAAAAGCTAAGTTACAAAAAATAAAAAAATAAGTTACAAACATTTAACAAATATTACAACAATGTTAAGCTAATTAAACCTAATCTAAGCCCCCTAATAAAATAACAAAGCCCCCCAAAATAAAAAAATTCCCTACCCTATTCTACATTAAAAAAAGTTCAAAGCTCTTTTACCTTACCAGCCCTAAAAGGGCCTTTTGTGGGGCATGCCCCAAAGAAAACTGCTCTTTTGCCTGTAAAAGAAAAATACAACCCCCCCCAACATTAAAACCCCACCACCCACATACCCCTAATTTAACCCAAACCCCCCTTACAAAAACATAACACTAATCCCCTGAAGATCATCCTACCTTGAGTTGTCTTCACTCAGCCGAGCCACCGATGGAACTGAAGAGGAGATCCGGAGCGGCAGAAGTGATCCTCCAAGGGGCGCTGAAGAAATCTTCCATCCGATGAAAGTGATCCTCCAGGCGGCGCTGAAGAAGTCTTCCATCCAGGCGATGTCATCTTCCAAGCGGCGCTGAAGAAGTCTTCTAATCCGGGCGATGTCATCTTCCAAGCGGGGTCTTCAATCTTCTTTCTTCAGGATCGATCTTCATCCCGCCGACGCGGAACATCCTTCTTTCCCGACGGACTACCGACGAATGAAGGCTCCTTTAAGGGACGTCATCCAAGATGGCGTCCCTTCAATTCCGATTGGCTGATAGGATTCTATCAGCAAATCGGAATTAAGGTAGGAAAAATCTGATTGGCTGATTGAATCAGCCAATCAGATTGAAGTTCAATCCGATTGGCTGATCCAAACTGCAAATTTACAAACTGCAAATTAGCAAGGAAAACGTTACTATGTTTTAGCAGTACCTTAACAGAACAATCATGCTTTTAACAACATGGATACAGATTCACTGAAATGAAGCAAATACGCCACATCCCACACATTACTATGTACTATGTAGTGTCACCATTACGATCCGCGCATTCACACTCACAAACAGGAGGGCTAATCATATGATCGACATTCAAGTATATACTACGTCTTATAAGTGAAGATAAAATACTGAAATAAGTCTATTTAGCACCTTGAAGCTTGACTGCTGCGTTCCCGTCGAAAACCGCAATGCCAGCGTGTGTCACAGGGGCGGCGCCAATTGCGTCATTGCGTTGATCAGCTGGCAAAACAAACAGCAGCTGTCTCATTAGATCACCCGCTGTTATTGCCATACAAGCAGAGCGCAGCAGTCATCATGTAGCTAGTACCATGAAAGGACAGAAATATACACACATATTTTAAATCTCCAACTAGTCAGCTAGAAATACTTGCAGCACATGATAAAATAATAATTCCACAGGGGCATAAATTCTGCATGATATACCCGGTATATACATAGGTACGAAAATAAGCAGAGATAGAGTGTGCACCCCTGTTAGCTAAACCACTTCAATGTACACAACTACATAAAAAATATACACGATGTGCACAATCTGGGGATTATGGCATATATAAAGACTATAGAACGTATGAAAAAATATGAAAAAATATGTAAAATGTGGAGCATCTAAAAATATGAAAAAATATGAAACAATATGAAAAATATAGAGAAATATAAAAATAACAATGAATATAGAAATATGTCAGAAAAAGTATATCAAAAATGTATATGTGGGTAGAGGATCAGAGATGATGCATGTGTCACCCACAGGGAGAAAGACAGAAATTAAAGAATGAGACACCCACAGACCAGAGGTGGTAGCCTGGATTTAACCAGCAAACTAAATTATAGTGGGGTACATGGAAAATTAGTACCCAATGGCTCATGGGTAAACATACACCATAAATATTCATAGCCAACAGATGACAAGTTGCTGTACACCATAATCAAAAGATTAGAAAAACATTATTCTTATACACAATCTGCGTATTAAAATTATGAACACACAGAACTAAATGGCTCATGGACTCTCAGAAAACAGGATCCCTGGACAAACTCATTAAAGGAAACAATGCCAATCGAGCATTGAATTTAGTCCATGTGGTTGTATAGTGTTTAATCGATATGTCCATCTAGCTTCAATTTGAAGGAGAATTCTATTCCTATCACCACCCCTTTTCAGAGGTGGGACATGGTCAATGAGGACAAAGCGAAGGTCCGTGGGGTTATGTCCAGCCTCTAGGAAATGTCTTGCGACCGGTTGGTCACTCTTTTGGTTCTTAATCGCCGCTCTGATGGCCGATCGATGATTCGCCATCCTTGTACGGGCATCATCTGATGTTTTTCCTACATAGAACATGGCACAACTACAGCTCAATAGGTAAATGACAAACTTCGTTGTACATGTTAATCGATGTCTTATCGTAAACTTTTTCTTCTTATGGGGGTGACTGAATGTTGCCCCTGGGAGCATAGAATTACAAGTAGTGCACCTATGCACCGATAGCATCCCAACTTTTTTGGTTGGAGCCAGGTATGTTGTTGATAGCAGTGGCTGGGATCTGTCTTCATGAGAAGATCCCTCAAGCTAGTGTTCCTTTTATAGCCGACCCTTGGTGGTGCCCAATTGGACAGTGGTAGGTTAGGTTCACCTTGCACAATATGCCAATGTTGTCAAAGACTCATCCAGTAGATCTTAAGTCGGGTGTATATTTGGTGACAAAAGTCATCCGTGGACTGATAGCCTCATCCTTCTTCAGATGCACCAAGCTGGCCACTATGCATTTTTCTTTTGCTTGTTTGATGCATCTCGGATGGTAACCCCTATCAAGGAATTTGTTACTCATTGCCTCAAGTTGTAGAGATTGATTGAAATCTTCGCTGTTGTTCCTAATGACTCTTGTCATTTGGGCTTAAGGTATAGCTTGTAATAGTGCCGTGGGATGACAGCTGGTGGCGTGAAGCAGGGCATTTCTGTCAGTTGGTTTTTGGTATAGCATGTTGCCAAGTTTGTTACCTGCTTTATAGATCCGTAGATCCAAAAAATCCACCGATTGGGTGTTGTATGTGATCTTAAGCTTTACAGGAGTATCCAATTGGTTCAAAGTTGTAAACAATTCATTAAGGTCCTGCTCAGAACCTGTCCAAATGATGTACAGGTCGTCTATGTACCTTTTATCGAATGCTACCTCCATCTTCTGATATACATTCATTATTGTGCGTTCAAAATGTTCCATATAAAGGTTGGCTAAGGACGGGGCCACATTAGAGCCCATGGCCGTGCCAGTGACTTGTTGGTAAAAGGATTTCTCAAAGCGGAAGTAATTCAAGGTAAGGCTCAGATCTAGTAACTCCATTAAATAGTCGACTGGTGGGCCAACATACGGATATTGCAGTAGAATGTTGCGGACACATTTCTTACCATCCTCATGTGGAATGATTGTGTAGAGGCTTGTAACATCTGCCATGACAAGCAACCAGTGTTCTTCAATCTCAATTGGTTGTAATAGGTCCAGTAGTTGGGATGAATCCCTCAAAAAGGATGGCATTTGCCTCAAACATGGTTGGAGATAGTAATCAACGTAGATGGCCAGTTTGGACATACAGGAGCCCCTGGCGGAAACTATCGGTCATCTTGGAGGGTGGTCAATGTCTTTGTGTATTTTCGGTAATGTATACAGAATGGGGCAGACCGGATGTAACACCTTCAAAAAGGCAACAGTGTCAGTGTCTATCCATCCATTGGTGTGTCCTCGGTCGATTGAGGTGAAGATCAAGGTCTGAAATCTCAAAGTTGGATCACCAGTAAGCTGAGTATAAGTGTTAGTGTCCTGTAGCTGTGTCATAATCTCGTGTTTGTAATCACTATAATTTTGGACCAACACGGCCCTGCCTTTGTCCGCTGTCCTAATGATGATCATAGGGTCATTAGCAAGGGATATAATCGCCTCTCTTTCATCCTGAGACAGATTATGGCGGAACCTGGCCAAGGAGCAATCATTCAATTCTTGGGTTACCAACCGCATATATGTTTTGATACTAGGGTTAGAACTGGTAGGGTCAAAGGTGCTCTGTTTTTTGAACAAATTTGGCATATTAGAAGCCTCTTGATCTCTAAAGTGATGTTTTAAGCGTAACAGTCTCTGGAATTTTTGACAGTCAATATAGATTATCAAAGGGGTCAGACCTACGTGTAGGGACAAAATTCAAGCCTTTGTTGAGAAGTTTGAGCTCCGGTTCAGATAGAGCACTGTTACTGGTGTTCAAAACCAGTCCTGTATTCTCAACTCCAGTTGTTATCACCTTGGTGGCATTGGTGGTTTTGCTGTGCCAGCCGCCCCTCCGTGGATGTGGCCTCTTCCTCGTATTAGTTGTCCTGAGTGAGTGGTTACCCCATGAAAAAAATGTTGGTCCCCTGCCAAATGTCCAATGGCACCTTCGGTAGCTTGTGGAGTGTCAGAATCAGATCCAGAACTGCTTTCTACAGTCTGCAGTGATCTCTTGGTGTATTGACGTTGACGTCTCTGTCTCCTTGGTCCGTAGTTTCCCCTATTGTCACCACCAGTGAGCCAACGGTAAACCCTCTTTTTTTTGTGGTCATCACATACCATTGTGAGCTTCCGATTCTTAAACTGGATTAGTTCATCCTTGTACTATTTTAGCTGCGTGGTCAGTTTGTCCAGCCAGGGTTCAGTGTTATCAGTTGTCATCACCTCAAGAATTTTATCTTCAAGGTCCTTGACCTCACCCTTGATTTTATCCAAGAGTGTTCTCACTTCTTCAGTGACAAGAAGGATTAAATCCAGACTACATTTATTTAGAATGGCGCACCATTTTCTGCAAAATTCAATGTTTGTCCGTCCAATGGTAGGTAAATTTCTAATACGGAACCCTCTCGGGATACGTTTTCTCCTGTGATAGTCAGATAAATAAAGCCCGTGTAGCTTTAAATTAATCTCTTTTTTCTTTAGTTTCAGAAGGGCCAGAAAGATAGAGCTGGCTGTTTCTGCACCTGTGGTATCCTCTTCTGCAGAGAATAAAATCCTAGCAGCATCCACCTCTGTGAAGGTTAACACTTCAGTATCCTCAATATCAGTATCCATTGTAGAGGGATTAGAGCAGTTGTAGTCCAGAAAAGTGACACAGTGAGAACTAGATATACACCGTGAATGTGAAAATGAGTGAAATATTCAGAGTAATCGGTTTCCAGGGAAGAGGTGTTTCTTTGTGGTGGGTGCTTCAACAAAAACAATTCAAATTTAGACAACTGGAGAGCACTCGCATTTCTTAGGTCAACTTGCCAGGGTGCATGCAGAAAATGAATATCAAATAAACAGATGGCTAGCACTCACTGGTCCTTTTACATATCTACTTTTATTTGTGACGTTTCGGGGACCGTATCCCCTTCCTCAGACAGAGAATACAAGTGAAATGCATTCCTTTATATCAAACAACCAACCAATGAAACATAAATCCCCACCCCCTAGGTGAAAAAAACGCCAAAGGTTGTCATAGCAACCTCTCTAAACAAACTACACACACACACAGCTCACCCAATAGGCAGGCAAGACATAACACGTGACATCAGGACCACAACAGTTCTCATAAAATCAAATGTAAACAGATTTTACAAACTGCAAATTAGCAAGGAAAACGTTACTATGTTTTAGCAGTACCTTGACAGAACAATCATGCTTTTAACAACATGGATACAGATTCACTGAAATGAAGCAAATACGCCACATCCCACACATTACTATGTACAAATGTGTAGACACTGTAGTGTTACCATTACGATCCGCACATTCACACTCACAAACAGGAGGGCTAATCATATGATCGACATTCAAGTATATACTACGTCTTATAAGTGAAGATAAAATACTGAAATAAGTCTATTTAGCACCTTGAAGCTTGACTGCTGCGTTCCCGTCGAAAACCACAACCAGCGTGTGTCACAGGGGCGGCGCCAATTGCGTCATTGCGTTGATCAGCTGGCAAAACAAACAACAGCTGTCTCGTTGGATCACCCGCTGTTATTGCCAAACAAGCAGAGCGCAACAGTCATCAAGTAGCTAGTACTCATACATATATGAGTTCAAGTAGGGACTGCACTCGCTGGATTTAGATTAAAAAAAAGGTATTATTTATTGTATGGTGACGTTTCGGGGTATGCAGACCCCTTCCTCAGACCAGACAGTGAAATAGTGAAAACAGTGTTGTTTAAATATGCTAGGCCCCACCCCCAATCAATTCTAAAATTGTGCCAAAACATATCACCATGGCAACCTAACAGTAGTTGCCTGGTAACCAGTGTACATAGCAAAACAAGATTGAGTACTGTATTCCTAAACATGTAGTGCTCAATATTAAAATTAATTTCAACAAATAGGTATCAGGATTTATCATATCACAAGTGTCTGTGATGTATATTGGTTAAGATCACCAGCGTGTCCCATCTTTTAACAGTGTAAATGTTTAAAACCACAGAGTAAAACTCCCCAGTTGTTTTAACCATTGCGGTCATCATAGATCATTTGTATGTGTTAGGGGTTTAAACGTCAAAACGATTTCATAATTGTGTCTGTAGCAAAGTCAGATCACGGTAATATAGTATTAGTGTGCGTTCAGAGTATAAACCAAAATGTCAACAAGCTTTAATTATTATATCCGTATTAGAGTAAAAAAAAAAAGGTTTTGTATTAATCTGATTGGGCATGTACATTGTATAGTGTATAAACACCTATGGCTAAATCAAGAGTCAGGATAATAACCGACTATAAAACATCCTAAGTAGATGTATTCCTAATTGTATCAGAACACATTTGGCTAATGTCAGAGTAGTTGACATAGTGTACTTACCCCATGTGGGTATTAACGTATCAGACCAAGTAACCTGTCTGCCATAGCAGCCTGTGTCCATTACGGTAGTGTCAAATGCTAAGCAACGGATCTCTTGTCTGTGGGATAGGTTTGCCGTTGAATCACTGATGCGTGGCTAGCTCAGCATGTGTGCCGTTATGACACGCCTCTCTGAGTGTTTAGACACATAGCTAATTAGCATCTATTGCAGCGTGAGCGTGTCGATTGGAAATGCTAAATTGTCATGAGATGCAGGACATATGCAGGGACACAGCAAGAATGGTACAACTCTATTTTATTACAGAGCATGGAATTATACATCTGGTATGGTTGATCTCACTAACTAACTGCGACACAGACAACCGGACCTAAGCCCCGCCCCCAATCTAGTGACATCACTTCCTGCTCTCATCACATCTTCCCCTTTTTTAAAAGGACAAAGCATACATTTGAAAATAACAAATAACAAGGTATACAGAGTATACAACAACAATTTTGTAAAGTATATAACAAACAAGTTACAAACATGAATTACATCCTTACTTGAACATTGGGGTAGACTACTCTAGTCCACAGTGACCATCGGATTATTCTGCCCACTCTTCTGATCACTGTTCTAACTAAAGTTAATCCCGATATCGGGCCAGAAATTTCACCACTCTTCTGCTTGATGTAACTCTACATGAACTGTCCTCTGATACAGAAGAAGGTGATTGAGAGTCCGCTGGAGGCAAAGACATATCCCCACTGTGATCTTGCTGAGGGGAAGGCACCCCATTTTAAAACAGGGGATCCCACGGGCGGTGGTACTGAGGCATCCAGTTCCAAACTCTCAGGTACAGGCTGAAGATGTTTTTGGTTACGGCGTGTAACCGTCCCTCCATCAGTAAGGACTACATAAGACCTTGGTTCTGGAGAGCGTCCAATTACCGTAGCAGGCGTCTTCCATTCTTCTCATCATCCAATTTAATTTTGAAACTTTGCCCCGCATTCAGCTCCTGCAAGGGCCTCACAGAATGTCTGCTGTCGTAGAAGAAACGATAGCCCCTTTTTGCCTCTTCATCCCTCCTAAGGACTTCGTCCCGAGGAATAGAGCCAGTCGGCTGGAAGACACCCACGGAGGGTAAGGTGGTGCGAATCTGGCGTCCTAGCAACAAGCTGTGCCGGGCTAAACCCCGTGGCTTGAATGGGTGTTGCCCTATAGGACAAGAGGGCTAGGTACGGCTCAGATTGCTTTAAAATTAATTTTGTTGTTTGAACAGCCCTTTCAGCCATTCCGTTGGTCTGCGGGTAATGTGGACTTGACGTGGAATGTATAAAATCATATTCCCTGCTGAAAGCACAGAACTCTGTAGAAGCGAACTGCATTCCATTATCACTCACCAGCTCCATTGGAATGCCCCACCGGGCGAACAAGCTCTTAAGACGAATGATAACGGCTTGACTTGTGATTTCATTCAAAGGTGCAATTTCCAAATACCTGGAATAGTAGTCGATCACAACTAGGAACTTTTTCCCGTGCAGCTCGCACAAATCAGCAGCTATTTTCTGCCACGGGCCTGCAGGCAGCGGAGTAGAAATCAAGGGCTCCCTTCTCTGAGTAGACCTGCGTACCTGGCAAAAGGCACATTTAGACACATGACTTGCAATGTCGGAGCTGATCCCAGGCCACCATAAAGCCGTAGCTGCCCTTTCTCTGCACTTTTTAATGCCTGTGGCCATCGTGAATCCTGTTTAACATCTCCTGCCTCATACTGACAGGAATAACGATGCGGTCCTGGAACAGCACCAACCCCTCCAGCTCTGTGAGCTGCGACCTCTCTGACAGGTAAGAACTTAAAGACATCCAGGCTGCCCGACTCTCTGGCCAACCTTCTTTTATGTACTTTATAACTTCTTGAAGGTCTGTATCTAAATATGTCTCTTTCTTTATTTCTTCCAGTTTCCTTGAGGAAATGGACTTTGAGGCCAGAACTGAATCAACATACACTTTCACATCCGATTCAGTTGAAGACGGCTTCAGCAGTAGCCAGCAGGAGCCTGGATAGTGTATCTGCCACAACCAGTTGTTTCCCGGCACATGCACTGCCTGAACATTGAACCTGAGCAGCCTCATTAGAAGTCTCTGGCATCTTAAGGGTGTTTTGTCGATATCGTAGGAGTTGATTAGAGGGACTAGAGGTTTATGGTCAGTCTCCAGACTAAATTTCTCTAAACCCACTAGGTAATGCTGAAAGCGCTCACAGGCCCAAACTGCAGCCAGGCACTCTCTCATTTGAGCGTATTTTGTACTCAGCAGCCGTCAGTGTGTGGGAACAGTAGGCGATGGGCTGTAGTTTATTTTCATTTAACTGCAGGAGGGCGGCCCCTAACCCATAACTGCTCGCATGAGCACTAACCACAGTCTTTTTGGAAGGGTCGTAGAACCCCAGCACTGGGGCAGACCCCAGCAGGGACTTGGCCTGCATAAAAGATTCTCTTGTGAAGGTCCCCAGACCAAGGCAACATCTTTCTTTAGCAACTCTGTGATAGGGTGTAGTACTGTGGATAAATCTTGAAGGAACCTAAAATCGATTGGCTGATTGGTTGAGCCAATCGGATTGAACTTGAATCTGATTGGCTGATTCAATTCAGCCAATCAGATTTTTCTACCTTAATTCCGATTGGCTGATAGAATCCTATCAGCCAATCGGAATTCGACGGACGCCATCTTGGATGACGTCATTTAAAGGTACCTCATTCGTCGGGAAGTCGTCGTGCCCGGATGGATGCTCCGCGGCGGAGGAGCGAAGAAAGAAGATTGAAGATGCCGCTTTGCTTGAAGACATTTGCCGGATGCGAAGAAGGACATCGCCGGATGGAAGAAGACTTCACTGCCGCTTGATTGAAGACATTGCGGGATGGAAGAAGACTTCACTGCCGCTTGATTGAAGACATCGCCCGGATGAAGAAGACTTCACTGCCACTTGATTGGACATCGCCCGGATCGGATGAAGAGTTCGGCCCGGCTGGGTGAAGACAAGGTAGGGAGATCTTAAGGGGTAGTGTTAGGATTTTTTAAGGGGGGTTTGGGTGGGTTTAGAATAGGGGTATGTGGGTGGTGGGTTGTACTGTTGGGGGGTGGTATTGTGTTTTTTCTTTACAGGCAAAAGAGCTGTTTTCTTTGGGGCATGCCCCGCAAAAGGCCCTTTTAAGGCTAGTAAGGTAAAAGAGCTTTGAACTTTTTTAATTTAGAATAGGGCAGGGAATTTTTTTTATTTGGGGGGCTTTATTATTTTATTAGGGGGCTTAGAATAGGTGTAATTAGCTTAAAAATCTTGTAATATTTTTTTTATTTTTTGTAATTTAGTTTTTTTTTTTTTTTTTGTAATTTGTTTAGATTATTTTTATTGTATTTTAGTTTAGATATTTGTAGTTTATTTAATTTATTGATAGTGTAGGTGTATTTGTAACTTAGGTTAGGATTTATTTTACAGGTAAATTGGTAATTATTTTAATTAGGTAGCTATTAAATAGTTATTAACTATTTAATAGCTATTGTACCTAGTTAAAATAAATACCAAGTTACCTGTAAAATAAATATAAACCCTAAAATAGCTACAATGTAATTATTAATTACATTGTAGCTATCTTAGGGTTTATTTTATAGGTAAGAATTTAGATTTAAATAGGAATATTTTTAATTAATAATATAATATTAATTAGATCTATTTTAATAAGAATTTAGTTAGGGATGTTAGAGTTAGATAGGGTTATTATACTTAATATATATATATTATAATAACGATATTAACTATATTAACCCTAATATTAATTAGGGTTGATATAGTTAATATATATAATATAATAACTATATTAACTATATTAACCCTAATATAATTAGGGTTAATATAGTTAATATAGCTGGCGGCGGTGTAGGGAGATTAAATTAGGGGTTAATATTTTTAAAATAGATGGCGGCGGTGTAAGGGGCTCAGTTTAGGGGGTAGGTAAGATAGATGGCGGCGGGGTAGGGGCTCACATTAGGAGGTTATAGATTTAATATAACTGGCGGCGGGGTCCGGGAGCTGCGGTTTAGGGGTTAATAACTTTATTAGGTGGCGGCGGGGTCCGTGAGCGGCGATTTAGGGGTTAATACATATTTTATTGTTAGGATAGTGAGGGGGGATAGCGGATAGAGGGTTAGACGTGTCGGGCTATGTTAGGGAGGCGTGTTAGACAGTACGGGTGATTTTATAACTTTAGTCAGGTTTTGTAGGCGCCGGCAGTTTCTAAAGTGCCGTAAGTCACTGGCGACTCCAGAAATTTGTGCTTACGCAGATTTCTGGACATCGCTGGTTTGTGAGACTTACGGCACTTTAGCCTCTGACGGCGCCGTATATAGGATAGCTCGAGTTGCGAGCTGAAACTGCGGGCGGCGGGGGGTTCCTCGCTTGCGCCGCAAACTACGATCTTTATCGGATCGCGCCCCAAGGGTATAACAGTGATAGAAAAGATACAGTGATTCTATTAAAACACTAGGGACCCAATATCTGACCTCATTAGTAAATTCATTGGTCAAGTATTGGACAAGTGGCAATCAAGGTGGTGTATTATTTCAAAGCATAGCTCTTGTCTAAAGAACATAAAAATACAAGAGATACATATAGCATATATAGGGTACCTTGTGCCAGGGACCAAATACCAGACCTCATTAGAAAATTCATTGGTCAAGTATTAGAAAAATGGCAATCAAGGTAATGTAAAATTACAAAGCACAGCTCTAAACATAATCGATATTCATTATTGTGATCCTGGTTAAGCTCAGTATAAGGACAATCCTCCACCACTTACTTTTGGCCACAAGGGTCATAACATGTCCCATATAGGCAGTCCGAGTATCAGCAGTCAGTTAGTCTACTCACATTGATATCAATGTCCAAACCAAAGCAAGCCCCATTATGGCATTGAGCGAGCATAAGGCTTCGTAGCATCTAAACTAGTTAGTGGCACTCCCTATATGTGTGGGGTTGTATCAGGTATCAGAGATGCAATGCCAGTCGTTAGACATATTCAGGTCATGAGGGTACCAAGCTTGTAGATCCAACGTGATTCAAGTTTCAGAAGAGCTTTGTCCCTATCACCCCCTTGTTTGAGGGGAGGGACATGGTTAATAAAGACAAACCTTAGATCCGTTGTCCTATGTTTGGCTGTTAAAAAAATGTCTTGAGTTGCAACCGGTTTATCAGATGTGCCTTTGTCAAGTGCAGTCCGTATTGCCAATCTGTGGTTTGCCATCCGTAGTCGGGCATTATCAGTGGTTTTGCCAACACAGAATTGGCCACAGCAACAGCTTAGTAGATATATTACATGGCTTGTTGTGCATGTAATAGAATGTTTGATCGTGAATTTCAGGGTGGTGTGCGGATGTCTGAAGGTTTTACAGGGGATCATTCCACTGCACGTAGTATATCCTGTGCATCTGAAGCAGCCTGTTTTTGCCATTTTTAGCCATTGTTTTTCTTCGGTAACAGTGGACTAGGTGTAATGCTCGTGGGATACTCCTCTATCAGACCAAACTCGGCCAGTAGTCTTGTTATCCCGGCGTCAAGCGGAATGATAGGGAATATCCAGAGCAGAGAAAGTCAATGAGATGAGGAAGATAGCACTTACCACAGGTAGGACAGTTCCCAGCAGCAACAGCAGAATGGTCCAGGGATACAGCACTAGAATGGTCAGGCAGGCAGGGATTGGCAGCAGTAAATAATCCAGCAGATCAAGGGTTAAGACAGGTAGAGTAGTCAGCAGACAGGCAGGTTCAGCAACAGTGATCAGTCCAGCAGTTTAAGGGTTAAGGCAGGTAAAGTAGTCAGAAAACGGGCAGGTTCAGCAACAAAGATCAGTCCAGCAGTTTAAGGGTTAAGGCAGGTAAAGTAACACTATACTTGTGCAGTGACAGATCATTAGTGCAGGATTTAAATAGGTGCATAGGGTCGTGCCAGTGAGCTCCCACCGGCATCAGGAGCGTGCGGCCGAGGACGTCAGCACTGCACGCATCCTGAGCCGACACTGCCCCTGGCAACGAGCAGGAAGGAGACGCCTGAGCCGACACTGCCCTTGGCAACGAGCAGGAAGGGGACGCCGTGCCACTAGCAACGGCTAGAGCGGCGCGTCGTGACACTAGGGTCATATATTAAGATACATATATTTATTAAAAAATTTAATAAATGGTGGTCAATTGATCTCTATGTAAAAGTACTTTGCAGCCCCTTTTTTTCTACCACCTTACATAGATGTAATAACTTTGAGTACTTATAACTTATTCGTGCAATATTTTTAAAAAAATAATAATTATCAGACAGTGTTGATATGAGTGTTACTGTACTGTAAAGAAGAAAATAGAGACGCACTCAACTGAGACAGAACAAAAGCAAGAAAAACTTCCGTGCTTGTTCACAAGCTAGTGCCACTCAGGGTGCAGTCTCTTATAGCACACTATGCCTTTAACAGATAAATGTATGTCTGGGGTTTGTTGTTTCTCTTGTTCAGAGAAGAATTGCCTGGTATTTCAGCGCTGGACTGCCATTGGGCAGGGTCAGACTGATATGCTACAGGATATTTTTTCTCTGTGAAAAGGTATAGGGCTTCATTTATTAAGCCGGGGATGCTGCTTCGGAGCCCCATCGTTTCAGGCTCACCTCAAGCGAATCATGTCCACTCAACTTTTAATAAATCTACCCCATAGTGTGCTAATAGAGTATGCACCCTGAGTGGCACTGAAAATGAACAGGCATGGAAGTTAATCTAGCTTTTGTTCTGTCTCAGCTGAGTGCATCTCTCTATTTTCTTATTGTTACTGTACTGTACATTGTATTTTTAATGTGTTATGTAAAACTTTTTTGACTTGCAAAACAGTTAACCACAGCTAGTAGCCGTGATATACCCCTTTACGAATGAAGCTGTCTGTGCAGTGTGCACATTGAATATCCAGCAAGCAGACGTATGGAGCAAAGAACACGGAGGGATGTTTTTTGCTGTGTGATTTAATGTTGCTTGCAGTTTGGTGTTGGCTCTCTGCTCTGTGTGTTATTGATTTAATATAGGCATTGCTGTCACATATATAGCTCTAGGGCTTTACAATATGTGAGTTTTCATTATAACAAGGAACAAGTTTATAAACTGAGTGTGTATGTGCCTTTTAATAGAACTACTTACTGTTATATTTGAGCATATATTTTTATGCTTTGTTTATATTGGTTTAGTTGTGTATGTATTTCTCTCAGTGGCCACAGCTGAATACATAAGATATATAATAGAGATCCCATATAAGATAATTACTGGGAGGTCCATAGACAGGAAGGAGTTACTGATGTTAATTATAAAAGCTCAAACACATCATGACTCAAACAGCAAAAAAGTCAGAGAATAGAGTCAGAATAAACTACACCACCATGTGCACATCAGTGCTTATAGTGCTCTGGCTACTGACCACACTGGTGAATGCACAGAAACCATGGCAAGGTAAGTGACTTATATGTAGCGCATAATAGGAAACATGCTGAAGTAGGTGACTAATATGCAGAGAAGCACAGTATAGATTTTAATTACTTTTCCATTGAATTAGGGAAAAATGAGAGCTTAGAATTCTGAAGCTTGAAGGCAGTCAAGAGAACCTAATTTGTTTTGTTAGCGTTCAAATGTTTTATTTTAAGTGTCTGAAATCTCAAAGGGAAAAACAAACAAAACATGTTTGAGCCAATACATAACCCTTAAAGGGACAAGGAAGTCCAAATGAATCTTTAAAAATTCAAACAGATTATTGCCTTCCAAACAAAACAATTTAATACTGTTTTCAAATTTCCCTCTTTCTCTTAAAGGGTAGTACTTTCAAAATTAAACTGTCATGATTCAGATAAAGCATGCAATTTTAAGCAACATTATTATTTACTTAAAATTAATTTGAGTCTTTCTTTTGGTATCGTTTGTTGAACAGATTGTACCTAAGTGAAAAATCAAGCCAGTGCTCTAAAAAGTCAAAACCCTTATTTTTTACACCACACTTTTTAACCAGGAATTAACTGCACTTAGCTCTTTCTGCCTTACTGGGTTAGGACATGGCACTGGAAATATCTCAGCAAATACTACCCTGGATGTCCTTGCTTTAAGCTTGTTTCCTAACTCCCTGAAGTCATTTTAGGTCATCTCCTTCTAACTCTGTCATTAGGGCCAATATGAACCATAACTGCTGGATTAGGCCAAGATCCCTTTAACAATTAAGTCAGGTGCCTGGAAGACAGCCAAACTGTTTATTTTAAGGGATCTGGATGACAAACTTTCCCTATCTACCTTTCTTATAATAGAGTCTCCTATGACCAACATCTGTCCCTGAGCCCAGACTTGTTTACCCTCTTCTGTTACTTGAGGACTGCTCACTGGATTGTTGGGCAGAGCGGCTCTCTCTGACACCAACACAGATGAATCAATATACCCAACATCTGCACTCAATCTGACAAATCTAATGGGGTGTACCAGCTCAGAACTGGCCTGCCTCTTCCCTTTACGTCTACCTCCCCTTCTAACTATGACCCACCTACTTCCCTGAGTATCCCCCTCTGAATCAACTCTATCCACACTGCTGGAACCATGAACAGCCTGTACAGTCATATCTATTTCCCTTACAAGTGTTTGAATATAGCACAGATAGAAAGACTAAAACTTTTATTAAATATCCATATAGAGCATTATCTACACTAACCAACCAGTTACTGGATTTCCTCATTACATAATCTACACATTGTCAGTTGGAGAGAACAGAGACCATTCACCAAAGCAAAACATACACAAAGGTCTCAATGAAATTTATGTAAATGTAACATAAATGCTATTTCCCAGATAAGTTAATTTAACCTGCTATTCATTTGTTTGTTATTTGTTTTGTTTTTAATTCCACTGTTTTTGGCATTCTCTAACAATAGGTGTTAAGGTTGAAGTATTTGGTGACTCAAAGCAGTTGGGGACTGTTAAAGAATATGGTGAAAGAACAGAATCTCGTGGCAAAAAAGGGGAGAACGGTGAGTCTGGTTACTAAACAAACTTAACCTAAAAATATTAGAAGATCTTTAAATGAGATGCACAATGCACATATATAACATTAATAATTTTCAAATAATTTTGAGACAATACAGATTAAAAGGGATATGAAACCCAATTTTTTTCTTTCATGATTCAGATAGGGGGGCCGTATGGAGCTTGATGCATCTGTTTCCGCCTGAAAACAGGAGTTAATAAGCAGCGGTCTTAAGATTGCTGCTCCTTAACCCGTCTGCCACCTCTGAGGTGGCGGACAGTAATCCGCCCGATCGCATGCAATCGGGTTGATTGACACCCCCTGCTAGCGACCGATTGGCCGCAAATCTGCAGGGGGCAGCATTGCACAAACATTTTTGGTGAAATGCTTGTGCAATGATAAATGCCGACAGCGTATGTTGTCGGCATTTATCGATGTGCGGCGGACATGTCAGATCGCACTTTCATAAATCGTCTCCATAGCCTGCAATTTTAAGCAACTTTCTAATTTTATTTGAAAAAAAGCAGGAAAGTAAGCTTAGGAGCCAGACCATTTTTGGTTCAGCACCTGGGTAGCACGTGCTAATTGGTGGCTAATTGATAATAGGAGTAAATTAGAAAGTTGCTTAAAATTGCATGATCTATCTCAGTGTTTTTCAACCAGTGTGCCGTGGCACACTAGTGTGCCGTGAGAGATCCTCAGGTGTGCCACGGCAGACTGACAACAGTGAGGGGGTGTCCCTCTTTCAAATTTTGAAATATTGGGAGGTATGTGACAGGCTCATCAGGCATTATTTACAACCATGACATTCATTCACAGGACAATCATTATGATTGTTTGTGAATGAATGTCAATAAGTCACGTATAGTTTGTAGGAGGCATGCACAGTACAGTGTGTGTGTATATATATATCCTGTATTAGGCTACAATGTGTGATTTTGTAAAATTTTGGGATGGTGGTGTGCCACAGGATTTTTTAATGTAAAATAGTGTGCCACGGCAAAAAAAAAGGTTGCAAATCACTGATCTATCTGAATCTTGAAATAAAAAAAATTGTGTTTCATATCTCTTTAACGAGAAACATCATTATATTATAGAATTGTATACTGCTGTAAGATCACATGTTTTTTTTTCTTATACAAATGCTGAAATATCCCCTGGTGTTAAAATGTACTCTGTTTATGTCAACCTTGGAATAGCAACTTTCAAAATAGTTGACCTATTTTTTTATTAAGAAAGCATGGTTTTACTTCAGGGAGATCATGTCAGACTAATCTAATTGACTTCTTTGATTATGTAACAAAAGTATTAGACAAGGGTGGAGCAGTTGATGTCGCATATCTAGATTTCAGCAAAGCATTTGACACCGTCCCACACAATAAACTAATTCACAAACTGTATCTCCTTGGTCTAGATTCAAAAATTGAAAACTGGGTGGAATGCTGGCTTTAAGGACAGAAAACTAATGGCAAGATTACGAGTTTTGTGTTAGCCTTAGTCTCAAGAGCTGGGGGCTAGCTGCTGATTGGTGGCTTTAAATATATGTCTGTTCTCATTGACTTAATTATTGTGTTCAGCCATCTCCCAGTAGTACATTGCTGCTCCTTTAATAAAGAACTTGAAATTGATAGGTTTCTCACAGCGCCTCTCCTATATCCTACTGGCTCCCCAGAAAAAACAAGACACCTAGTTTGTCTTCAGATTCTCAGAAATGGTATAGGTATGATCTAGGGAGCGCCTCAAAATGGGCAGGGATATTAGAATAACACTAAACTAATATGGATGGTATAATACAAATTTAATAAAAAATGTTAAAAAAATTTTTTTTTACTGTGTTAAAATTACTCAACACAACAATATATCAATTCTCATAAATTAAAAATCACAAAAATACACAAAAATGTTCATGGATCCATGATTTACAGTACAGAATTAAAATACAAATACAATAGAATAAAACCGTATAACCATAGTAGCAAAACGTGCAGTCCTAAATGGTTAAAATAGTCTGCTAAATGACGGTTTTATTCTATTGTATTTGTATTTTAATTCTGTACTGTAAATCATGGATCCATGAACATTTTTGTGATTTTTAATTTATGAGAATTGATATATTGTTGTGTTGAGTAATTTTAACACAGTAAAAAAAAAAAAATTTTGTTTTAACATTTTTTATTAAATTTGTATTATACTATCCATATTAGTTTAGTGTTATTCTAATATCCCTGCCCATTTTGAGGCGCTCCCTAGATCATACCTATACCACTCCTTTAATAAAGGATACCAAGAGAATGAAACTAAATTGATAAAAGAAGTGCATTGAAAAGTTGCTTAGAAATACACGCTCCTCCTGAATCATGAAAGAAATATTTTGGGTTTCACGTCACTTTAATGTCTTTTTAAGGGCTTTTAGTTAAGGATTTAAATAGTAAAATAGTAAAAGAGTGTAATATAGCAGGATACAGAGAGTTTAGTTACATTGTTTTGCATAAAGTTATTTCAGCAGTAAGGTTATGTACTGAAACGTCTCCTCATGATGGGAATTCACTCTGTATTACTAGGTTTGTGGTCGGAACTTCATTTCAGACACCTTCAATGAGTAATTGGTTGGTTTGAGAGATGCCCAGTTGATGCCCTCTCCCTTTCGGTTGTTCTCGCCTTTCAGATACAGCCCATTCAGGTTGGAACCATGACATGAACTGTACCACCAACCACCTTTAAATCCCACTGCACAATTGTAGTTTGAAGATTCGTCATTGTCCTTGTCTTTAGTGGTAAATGCCATGTTATTGTGCCACTTAAATAACGAGTCACCTGTGGTAGAAAAAGTGTATTTGAGTAACAGAGCAAGAGGATACAAGATCAAATACAACAGGTGATGAAGGCACAAGGGCATTAGGGGCACATTACCAAATATAGCTTAAAGGGACAGTAGACACCTTGTGATTTTAATATAAATGTTTACATAAACAACTTTGCTGAACACTTTGTTATTTATTTTGCCCCAATTTCGTGTAGTTAAGCTCTGGAAATTGTGACTTTCTCTTACTTGGTGTATTCAGTCCACGGCTTCATCCTTACTTGTGGGATATTCTCAATCCCTACAGGAAGTGGCAAAGAGAGCACACAGCAAAGCTGTCCATATAGCTCCCCTCAGGCTCCGCCCCCCCCAGTCATTCTCTTTGCCGCTCTAACAAGTAGCATCTCCACGAGAGGGTAAAGAGTATGTGGTGTTAGATTTGTAGTTTTTATTTCTTCAATCAAAAGTTTGTTATTTTAAAATAGTGCCGGTTTGTACTAGTTACTCTGAGGCAGAAAGTGATGAAGATTTCTGCTGAGAGGAAAAAGATTTTAGCATGTTGTAACTAAAATCCATGGCTGTTCCCACACAGGACTGTTGAGTACAGGAGAACTTCAGTTGGGGGGAACAGTTTGCAGGCTTATACTGCTTAAGGTATGTTCAGTCATTTTTTCTAACAAGACCTGGTAGTGCTAGAAGACTGACAGATATCCAATGAGGGAAGGTAAGCCATTTTCTGAGACACAGTATAGAATGATGGCTTTAGTTAAGGGCTTTAATACTGGCAGACACTGTGATGGGCTAAATCGATTACTTTATTAAGGTAATCTTATTTCTCCTACATAGGTGTGTCCGGTCCACGGCTTCATCCTTACTTGTGGGAATATTCTCTTCCCTAACAGGAAATGGCAAAGAGGCACACAGCAAAAGCTGTCCATATAGCCCCTCCTCTGGCCCCGCCCCCCCAGTCATTCTCTTTGCCGCTCTGAACAAGTAGCATCTCCACAGGGATGGTGGAGAGTTTGTGGTGTTTAGTTGTAGTTTTTTATTCTTCTATCAAGAGTTTGTTATTTTAAAATAGTGCCGGTTTGTACTATTTACTCTACAACAGAAAGTGATGAAGATTTCTGTTAAAGAGGATTATGATTTTAGCACAAGTAACTAGAATCCATTGCTGTTACCACACAGGACTGTTGAGCCAGAGAACTTCAGTTGGGGGTAACAGTTTGCAGACTCATCTGCTCCAGGTATGACCAGTCTCTTTTCTAACAACACCTGATAATGCTAGAAGACTGTCAGTTTTTTCCCTCAGGGGACCGGTAAGCCATTTTCTTAGACTGAGTAACAGATTACAAGGCTTATTTTGTTGGGCTTTTGTACTGGTAGACACTGTTGTGGGCCAAATCGATTCACTTATATCACATTTTTATGGCTTTTCAAATGTTTTGTGAACATATATACACTTTGGGGAACGTTTTAATTATGCCTGGCATGGTTTAGACGCCTAATCTATTCAGGAAGGCCCCTTCACTCTAGTATGCAGAGGGAGGAGGCCCCATTTTCGCGCCTCAGTTGCGCAGTTAATATCTAAGGCAGTGCATGCAGCTTCATGTGAGAGGGTCCTGTGGATAACAGACAGACTCCGGAAGGCTTATTTCTGAGGAGAATAACCCCTAAGGAAGGTAAAAGCTACAGCAAAGGCTGTAGCAGGGGCTGTAGTGTGTAAAACCGGTTAAATAGAACAATTAGCTCCGGTTTGCTCATTTAAGGGTCTAGAGACTGCATTTTTTGTGTGCAATACTTTCAAAGCATTAAGACACTGGGGTGAAAATTTCATAAAGATCGGATATTGCCTTCATAGTTTTTTGAACATTCAGAAATAAAGTGTGTCATTTTATTATTTAAAGAGACAGTAACGGTTTTTGTTTAAAATCGTTTTATTGTATTAATAGCCTGCCTAAATCTGCCTAACATGTCTGTGCCATCAGATAGCTTATGTTCTGTGTGTATAGAGACCAAGGTGGTCCCCCCTTTAAGTGTATGTGATAATTGTGCCATTGCGTCCAAACAAATTAAGGACAATTCTGTCACATTTAATAAAATTGCCCAAGATGATTCTTCTAATGAAGGTAGTGGGGATAGTTCTACATCCTCTCCTTCTGTGTCTACACCAGTTATGCCCGCGCAGGCGATACCTAGTACATCTAGCACGCCAATGCTTGTTACTATGCAGCAATTAACAGCAGTAGTGGATAATTCTATAGCAAATCTTTTATCCAAATTGCCAGCATTTCAGAGAAAGCGTGATTGTTCAGTTTTAAATACAGAAAAGGATGAACAAGTAGACGCTGACGATACCTTATCTATTTTACCCTCACATCAATCGGAATTGGCCGTGAGGGAGGGGCTGTCTGAGGGAGAAATTTCTGACTCAGGAAAAATTTCTCAACAGGCAGATCATGATATTGTAGCATTTAAATTTAGGCTAGAACATCTCCGCGCCCTGCTTAAGGAGGTACTGGCTACTCTGGATGATTGTGATTCTTCGGTAATTCCAGAGAAGTTGTGCAAATTGGACAAATTCTTAGAGGTCCCTGTGCACGCCGATGCCTTTCCGATACCCAAGAGGGTAGCGGACATAGTGAATAAGGAGTGGGAGAAGCCGGGTATACCGTTTGCCCCACCTCCTATATTTAAGAAAATATTCCCCATTGTAGACCCCAGAAGGGACGCCTGGCAGACGGTCCCTAAGGTAGAGGGGGCGGTTTCAACGTTAGCTAAGCGCACAACTATTCCTATAGAGGACAGTTGCGCTTTCAAAGATCCTATGGATAAAAAATTGGAAGGATTGCTTTACTTTCAAAGCATTAAGACACTGGGGTGAAAATTTCATAAAGATCGGATATTGCCTTCATAGTTTTTTGAACATTCAGAAATAAAGTGTGTCATTTTATTATTTAAAGAGACAGTAACGGTTTTTGTTTAAAATCGTTTTATTGTATTAATAGCCTGCCTAAATCTGCCTAACATGTCTGTGCCATCAGATAGCTTATGTTCTGTGTGTATAGAGACCAAGGTGGTCCCCCCTTTAAGTGTATGTGATAATTGTGCCATTGCGTCCAAACAAATTAAGGACAATTCTGTCACATTTAATAAAATTGCCCAAGATGATTCTTCTAATGAAGGTAGTGGGGATAGTTCTACATCCTCTCCTTCTGTGTCTACACCAGTTATGCCCGCGCAGGCGATACCTAGTACATCTAGCACGCCAATGCTTGTTACTATGCAGCAATTAACAGCAGTAGTGGATAATTCTATAGCAAATCTTTTATCCAAATTGCCAGCATTTCAGAGAAAGCGTGATTGTTCAGTTTTAAATACAGAAAAGGATGAACAAGTAGACGCTGACGATACCTTATCTATTTTACCCTCACATCAATCGGAATTGGCCTGTGAGGGAGGGGCTGTCTGAGGGAGAAATTTCTGACTCAGGAAAAATTTCTCAACAGGCAGATCATGATATTGTAGCATTTAAATTTAGGCTAGAACATCTCCGCGCCCTGCTTAAGGAGGTACTGGCTACTCTGGATGATTGTGATTCTTCGGTAATTCCAGAGAAGTTGTGCAAATTGGACAAATTCTTAGAGGTCCCTGTGCACGCCGATGCCTTTCCGATACCCAAGAGGGTAGCGGACATAGTGAATAAGGAGTGGGAGAAGCCGGGTATACCGTTTGCCCCACCTCCTATATTTAAGAAAATGTTCCCCATTGTAGACCCCAGAAGGGACGCCTGGCAGACGGTCCCTAAGGTAGAGGGGGCGGTTTCAACGTTAGCTAAGCGCACAACTATTCCTATAGAGGACAGTTGCGCTTTCAAAGATCCTATGGATAAAAAATTGGAAGGATTGCTTAAAAAGATTTTTGTTCAGCAAGGTTTCCTTCTTCAACCAATTGCGTGCATTATTACTGTCACCTCAGCGGCGTCTTTTTGGTTCGAGGAATTAGAAAGCTCGCTCCAGAAGGAGACTTCATATGATGAAGTCATGGACAGGGTTCACGCACTTAAGTTAGCTAATTCCTTTATATTGGATGCCGCTTTTCAAATAACGAAATTAGCGGCGAAAAACTCAGGTTTTGCTATAGTGGCGCGCAGGGCGCTTTGGCTAAAATCATGGTCGGCAGATGTGTCGTCCAAGACTAAATTACTTAATATTCCCTTCAAAGGTAAGACCCTTTTTGGGCCGGAATTGGAGATTATTTCAGACATCACTGGGGGAAAGGGCCATGCCCTCCCACAAGATAGACCTTTCAAGGCTAAGAATAAGTCTAATTTTCGTTCCTTTCGCAATTTCAGGAACGGACCAGCTTCTAACTCTGCAGTCCCTAGACAAGAGGGCAATGCTGCCCAGCCCAAACCTGCGTGGAAACCCGTGCAAGTCTGGAACAAGGGTAAACAGAACAAGAAGCCTGCTGCTGCTACCAAGACAGCATGAAGGGGTAGCCCCCGATCCGGGACCGGATCTAGTAGGGGGCAGATTATCTCTCTTTGCTCAGGCTTGGGCAAGAGATGTTCCGGATCCCTGGGCACTAGAAATAGTCTCCCAAGGATATCTTCTAGAGTTCAAGGAACTTCCTCCAAGGGGAAGGTTCCACGTGTCTCGCTTATCTTTAGACCAGATAAAGAGAAAGGCATTCGTACATTGTGTAGGAGACCTATTAAAGATGGGAGTGATATACCCAGTTCCAACAGCGGAACAAGGTCTGGGTTTTTACTCAAACCTGTTTGTAGTTCCCAAAAAAGAGGGAACTTTCAGGCCAATTCTGGATTTAAAAATACTAAACTAATTCCTCAGAGTTCCATCGTTCAAGATGGAAACCATTCGGACGATCTTACCAACAATCCAGGAGGGTCAATATATGACTACCGTGGACTTAAAGGATGCGTACCTGCATATTCCTTTCCACAAAGATCACCATCAGTTCCTAAGGTTCACCTTTTTGGACAAACATTACCAGTTCGTGGCTCTTCCATTCGGTTTAGCCACTGCTCCCAGAATTTTCACAAAGGTACTTGGGTCCCTTCTAGCGGTTCTAAGACCGAGGGGCATTGCTGTAGCACCTTACCTAGACGACATTCTAATCCAAGCGTCGTCCCTTTCCAAAGCAAGGGCTCATACAGACATTGTGTTAGCCTTTCTAAGATCTCACGGGTGGAAGGTGAACATAGGAAAGAGTTCACTGTCCCCGTCCACAAGGGTTCCCTTTCTGGGAACAATATTAGATTCTGTGGAAATGAAGATTTCTCTTGTTAAGTGTAGTCAGTCCACGGGTCATCCATTACTTATGGGATTATATCTCTTCCCCAACAGGAAGTTGCAAGAGGATCACCCAAGCAGAGCTGCTATATAGCTCCTCCCCTCACATGTCATACCCAGTCATTCTCTTGCAACCTAACTAAAGATAGGTCGTTGTGAGAGGTCTGTGGTGTTTTTAAACTTAGTTTATTTCTTCAATCAAAAGTTTGTTATTTTAAATGGCACCGGAGTGTGCTGTTTGTTCTCAGGCAGCATTAGAAGAAGAATCTGCCTGCGTTTTCTATGATCTTAGCAGACGTAACTAAGATCCACTGGCTGTTCTCATACAATCTGAGGAGTGAGGTAACTTCAGAACAGGGGAATAGCATGCAGGGCCCCCCTGCAAAGGAGGTATGTGCAGTAAATTATTTTTCTAAGGAATGGAATTGACTGAGAAAATACTGCTAATACCAATGTAATGTAAGTTCAGCCTTAAATGCAGTGGTAGCGACTGGTATTAGGCTGATGAGTGTGTGTACACTGAAGTATTTTTCTAGGGAATGGAATTTTACTCAGAAAATACTGTTAATACTGAAGTAATGTATGAGCCTTCACTGCAGTAAAAGCGACTGGTAGCAGGCTTCTAATAACACTTCATAGTTTTTAAAACAAAACGTTTACTAGCATGTTAATCGTTTTTTGTGAGGTACTTGGTGATAAAACTTATTGGGCATGATTTTTACCACATGGCTATCTTTGTTTTCTGCATAGAAACAGTTTACTGAGCTTCCCCACTGTTGTAATATGGGTGGGAGGGGCCTATTTTAGCGCTTTTCTGCGCAGTAAAAATTCAGTCACAATCTTCCTATTTCATCCTCCATGATCCAGGACGTCTCTACAGAGCTCAGGGGTCTTCAAAATTCGTTTTGAGGGAGGTAATCAGTCACAGCAGACCTGTGACAGTGTGTTTGACTGTGATAAAAACGTTAATTATATAATTGTTATCCGTTTTTTGGGTATTAAGGGGTTAATCATCCTTTTGCTGGTGGGTGCAATCCTTTGCTAGCTTAATACACTTAATGTGAAAATGTGGTTGCTATAACTAATTTGGTTCATTGTTATTTCAACTGTGACAGCTTTTTGTGCCTCTTAAAGGCGCAGTAGCGTTTTTTATATTGCTTGTAAATTTATTTGAAAGTATTTTCCAAGCTTGCTAGTCACATTGCTAGTTTGTTTAAACATGTCTGACACAGATGAATCTTTTTGTTCACTATGTTTAAAGGCCTATGTGGAGCCCAATAGAAATTTGTGTACTCAATGCATTGATGTCACTTTAAATAAAAGTCAATCTTTACATGTAAAGAAATTATCACCAGACAACGAGGGGGAAGTTATGCCGACTAACTCTCCTCACGTGTCAGTACCTTCGCCTCCCGCTCAGGAGGTGCGTGATATTGTGGCGCCAAGTACATCAGAGAGGCCCATACAAATCACTTTGCAAGACATGGCTACTGTTATGACAGAGGTATTATCTAAATTGCCAGAATTAAGAGGCAAGCGCGATTGCTCTGGGTTAAGGACAGAGCGCGCTGATAATGGGAGAGCCATGTCCGATACTGCGTCACAATTTGCAGAACATGAGGACGGAGAGCTTCATTCTGTGGGTGACGGATCTGATCCAGGCAGACTGGATTCAGAGATTTCTAATTTTAAATTTAAGCTTGAGAACCTCCGCATATTGCTAGGGGAGGTATTAGCGGCTCTGAATGATTGTAACACGGTTGCAATTCCAGAGAAATTATGTAGGCTGGATAAATACTATGCGGTACCGGTGTGTACTGACGTTTTTCCTATACCTAAGAGGCTTACAGAGATTATTAGCAAGGAGTGGGATAGGCCCGGTGTGCCCTTTTCCCCCCCTCCTATATTTAGGAAAATGTTTCCAATAGACGCCACCACACGGGACTTATGGCAGACGGTCCCTAAGGTGGAGGGAGCGGTTTCTACTTTGGCTAAGCGTACCACTATCCCGGTAGAGGATAGTTGTGCCTTTTCAGATCCAATGGATAAAAAATTAGAAGGTTACCTTAAGAAAATGTTTGTTCAACAAGGTTTTATCTTACAGCCCCTTGCATGCATTGCACCTGTCACTGCTGCGGCGGAATTCTGGTTTGAGTCTCTGGAGGAGGCCATTCGCACAGCTCCATTGGATGAAATTATGAACAAGCTTAAAGCACTTAAGCTAGCTAACGCATTTGTTTCTGATGCCGTCGTGCATTTAACCAAACTTACGGCTAAGAACTCCGGATTCGCCATCCAAGCGCGCAGAGCCCTGTGGCTTAAATCCTGGTCAGCTGATGTGACTTCTAAATCTAAATTGCTTAATATTCCTTTCAAAGGGCAGACCTTATTCGGGCCCGGCTTGAAAGAAATTATCGCTGACATTACGGGAGGTAAGGGCCATGCTCTGCCTCAGGACAGGGCCAAATCAAAGGCTAAACAGTCTAATTTTCGTGCCTTTCGTAACCTCAAGGCAGGAGCAGCATCAACTTCCTCCGCTCCAAAACAGGAAGGAGCTGTTGCTCGCTACAGACAGGGCTGGAAAGCTAACCAGTCCTGGAACAAGGTCAAGCAGGCCAGAAAACCTGCTGCTGCCCCTAAGACAGCATAAAGTGAGGGCCCCCTATCCGGAAATGGATCTAGTGGGGGGCAGACTTTCTCTCTTTGCCCAGGCTTGGGCAAGAGATGTCCAGGATCCCTGGGCGTTGGAGATCATATCTCAGGGATATCTTCTGGACTTCAAAGCTTCTCCTCCACAAGGGAGATTTCATCTTTCAAGGTTATCAGCAAACCAAATAAAGAAAGAGCCGTTTCTACGCTGTGTACAAGACCTCTTACTAATGGGGGTGATCCACCCAGTTCCGAGGACGGAACACGGGCAAGGATTCTATTCAAATCTATTTGTGGTTCCCAAAAAAGAGGGAACCTTCAGACCAATCTTGGACTTAAAGATCCTAAACAAATTCCTAAGAGTTCCATCATTCAAAATGGAAACTATTCGAACCATCCTACCCATGATCCAAGAGGGTCAGTACATGACCACAGTGGACTTAAAGGATGCCTACCTTCACATACCGATTCACAAGGATCATTACCGGTATCTAAGATTTGCCTTCCTAGACAGGCATTACCAGTTTGTAGCTCTTCCCTTCGGATTGGCTACGGCTCCAAGAATCTTTACAAAGGTTCTGGGCTCACTTCTGGCGGTACTAAGACCGCGAGGCATAGCGGTGGCTCCGTACCTAGACGACATTCTGATACAAGCGTCAAGTTTTCAAACTGCCAAGTCTCATACAGAGATAGTTCTGGCATTTCTGAGGTCGCATGGGTGGAAGGTGAACGTGGAAAAGAGTTCTCTATTGCCACTTACAAGGGTTCCCTTCCTAGGAACTCTTATAGATTCTGTAGAGATGAGAATTTACCTGACGGAGGCCAGGTTATCGAAACGTCTAAATGCTTGCCGTGCCCTTCATTCCATTCCACACCCGTCAGTAGCTCAGTGTATGGAGGTAATCGGCTTAATGGTAGCGGCAATGGACATAGTACCATTTGCGCGCCTGCATCTCAGACCGCTGCAATTGTGCATGCTAAGTCAGTGGAATGGGGATTACTCAGATTTGTCCCCTCTGCTAAATCTGGATCAAGAGACCAGAGATTCTCTTCTATGGTGGCTTTCTCGGCCACATCTGTCCAAGGGGATGTCCTTTCGCAGGCCAAATTGGACGATTGTAACAACAGACGCCAGCCTTCTAGGTTGGGGCGCAGTCTGGAATTCCCTGAAGGCTCAGGGATCATGGACTCAGGAGGAGAAACTCCTCCCAATAAATATTCTGGAGTTAAGAGCAATATTCAATGCTCTTCTAGCTTGGCCTCAGTTAGCAACTCTGAGGTTCATCAGATTTCAGTCGGACAACATCACGACTGTGGCTTACATCAACCATCAAGGGGGAACCAGGAGTTCCCTAGCGATGTTGGAAGTTTCAAAGATAATTCGCTGGGCAGAGTCTCACTCTTGCCACCTGTCAGCGATCTACATCCCAGGCGTGGAGAACTGGGAGGCGGATTTTCTAAGTCGCCAGACTTTTCATCCGGGGGAGTGGGAACTTCATCCAGAGGTCTTTGCTCAACTGATTCATCGTTGGGGCAAACCAGATCTGGATCTCATGGCGTCTCGCCAGAACGCCAAGCTTCCTTGTTACGGATCCAGGTCCAGGGACCCGGGAGCGGTGCTGATAGATGCTCTGACAGCACATTGGGTCTTCAACATGGCTTATGTGTTTCCACCATTTCCGATGCTTCCTCGATTGATTGCCAAGATCAAACAGGAGAGAGCATCGGTGATTCTGATAGCGCCTGCGTGGCCACGCAGGACCTGGTATGCAGACCTAGTGGACATGTCGTCCTGTCCACCATGGTCTCTGCCTCTGAGGCAGGACCTTCTAATTCAGGGTCCTTTCAACCATCCAAATCTAATTTCTCTGAGGCTGACTGCATGGAGATTGAACGCTTGATTCTATCAAAGCGTGGCTTCTCGGAGTCGGTTATTGATACCTTAATACAGGCTAGGAAACCTGTTACCAGAAGAATTTACCATAAGATATGGCGTAAATATTTATATTGGTGCGAATCCAAGAGTTACTCATGGAGTAAGGTTAGGATTCCTAGGATATTGTCTTTTCTACAAGAGGGTTTAGAAAAGGGTTTATCTGCTAGTTCGTTAAAGGGACAGATTTCGGCTCTGTCTATTCTTCTGCACAAACGTCTGGCAGAAGTTCCAGACGTTCAGCCTTTTTGTCAGGCTTTGGCTAGGATTAAGCCTGTGTTTAAGACTGTTGCTCCGCCGTGGAGCTTAAACTTAGTTCTTAACGTTCTGCAAGGCGTTCCGTTTGAACCCCTTCATTCCATTGATATCAAGCCGTTATCTTGGAAAGTTCTGTTTTTGATGGCTATTTCCTCGGCTCGAAGAGTCTCTGAGTTATCTGCCTTACATTGGGATTCTCCTTATCTGATTTTTCATTCAGACAAGGTAGTTCTGCGTACTAAACCTGGGTTCTTACCTAAGGTAGTTTCTAACAGGAATATCAATCAAGAAATTGTTGTTCCATCATTGTGTCCTAACCCTTCTTCAAAGAAGGAACGACTTTTGCATAATCTGGACGTTGTCCGTGCCCTGAAGTTCTATTTGCAGGCAACTAAAGATTTTCGTCAAACTTCTTCCCTGTTTGTCGTTTACTCTGGACAGAGGAGAGGTCAAAAGGCTTCGGCTACCTCTCTCTCTTTTTGGCTTCGTAGCATAATACGTTTAGCCTATGAGACTGCTGGACAGCAGCCTCCTGAAAGGATTACAGCTCATTCTACTAGAGCTGTGGCTTCCACCTGGGCCTTTAAAAATGAGGCCTCTGTTGAACAGATTTGCAAGGCTGCAACTTGGTCTTCACTTCACACTTTTTCAAAATTTTACAAATTTGACACTTTTGCTTCTTCGGAGGCTGTTTTTGGGAGAAAGGTTCTACAGGCAGTGGTTCCTTCCGTTTAAAGTTCCTGCCTTGTCCCTCCCATCATCCGTGTACTTTTAGCTTTGGTATTGGTATCCCATAAGTAATGGATGACCCGTGGACTGACTACACTTAACAAGAGAAAACATAATTTATGCTTACCTGATAAATGTATTTCTCTTGTAGTGTAGTCAGTCCACGGCCCGCCCTGTCTTTTACGGCAGATCTAAATTTTAATTAAACTCCAGTCACCACTGCACCCTATGGTTTCTCCTTTCTCGTCTTGTTTCGGTCGAATGACTGGATATGACATGTGAGGGGAGGAGCTATATAGCAGCTCTGCTTGGGTGATCCTCTTGCAACTTCCTGTTGGGGAAGAGATATAATCCCATAAGTAATGGATGACCCGTGGACTGACTACACTACAAGAGAAATAAATTTATCAGGTAAGCATAAATTATGTTTTTTCTGACAGAGGTCAGAAAGTTAAAACTTCTAAAAGCTTGTCGAGTTCTTCATTCTATTCCTCAGCCTTCCATAGCTCAGTGCATGGAAGTTATAGGACTAATGGTTGCAGCAATGGACGTGGTTCCTTTTGCTCGAATTCATTTAAGACTATTGCAGCTGTGCATGCTCAAACAGTGGAATGGGGATTATGCAGACTTGTCTCCCCAAATTCAAGTAGACCAGGTAACCAGAGACTCACTTCTCTGGTGGTTGACTCAAGATCACCTGTCTCAAGGAATGAGTTTCCGCAGACCGGAGTGGGTCATTGTCACGACCGATGCCAGCCTCTTGGGCTGGGGCGCGGTCTGGGACTCTCTGAAAGCTCAGGGTCTATGGTCTCGGGAAGAGTCACTTCTCCCGATAAACATTTTAGAACTGAGAGCGATATTCAATGCGCTCCTAGCTTGGCCTCAACTAGCGAAGGCCAGGTTCATAAGATTTCAGTCGGACAACATGATGACTGTAGCGTACATCAATCATCAGGGGGGAACAAAGAGTTCCTTGGCGATGAGAGAGGTATCCAAGATCATCAAATGGGCGGAGGATCACTCCTGCCATCTATCTGCAATTCACATCCCAGGAGTAGACAACTGGGAGGCGGATTTTCTGAGTCGTCAGACCTTCCATCCGGGGGAGTGGGAACTTCACCCGGAGGTCTTTGCCCAGTTAACTCAACTGTGGGGCATTCCAGATGTGGATCTGATGGCGTCCCGTCAGAACTCCAAGGTTCCTCGGTACGGGTCCAGATCCAGGGATCCCAAGGCGACACTAGTGGATGCATTGGTGGCGCCTTGGTCGTTCAATCTAGCTTATGTGTTTCCACCATTCCCTCTCCTTCCCAGGCTAGTAGCCAGGATCAAACAGGAGAAGGCTTCGGTGATTCTAATAGCTCCTGCATGGCCACGCAGGACTTGGTATGCAGACCTGGTGAATATGTCATCGGCTCCACCATGGAAGCTACCTTTGAGGCAGGACCTTCTAGTACAAGGTCCATTTAAACATCCAAATCTAGTTTCTCTGCAACTGACTGCTTGGAAATTGAACGCTTGATTCTATCTAAGCGTGGGTTTTCGAAATCTGTTATAGATACTCTGGTTCAGGCCAGAAAACCGGTGACTAGGAAAATTTACCATAAAATATGGAAAAAATATATCTGTTGGTGCGAAACCAAAGATTATTCATGGAGTAAAATTAGGATTCCTAGGATACTCTCCTTTCTCCAAGAAGGTTTGGATAAAGGCTTGTCAGCTAGTTCTCTAAAAGGACAGATATCTGCTCTGTCTGTCTTGTTGCACAAACGTCTGGCAGCCGTGCCAGATGTACAGG
Organism: Bombina bombina; assembly: GCF_027579735.1. Taxonomy (NCBI): domain Eukaryota; kingdom Metazoa; phylum Chordata; class Amphibia; order Anura; family Bombinatoridae; genus Bombina; species Bombina bombina. Next base: position 39,728,536 of record NC_069510.1, read on the forward strand.
CGTTTGTACAGGCGTTAGTTAGAATCAAGCCTGTCTACAGACCTATGACTCCTCCATGGAGTCTAAACTTAGTTCTTTCAGTTCTTCAAGGGGTTCCGTTTGAACCCTTACATTCCATAGATATTAAGTTACTATCTTGGAAAGTTTTGTTTTTGGTTGCTATTTCTTCTGCTAGAAGAGTTTCTGAATTGTCTGCTTTGCAGTGTTCTTCTCCCTATCTGGTGTTCCATACAGATAAGGTAGTTTTACGTACCAAACCTGGTTTTCTTCCAAAAGTGGTTTCCAACAGGAATATTAACCAGGAGATAGTTGTTCCTTCCCTGTGCCCGAATCCAGTTTCAAAGAAGGAACGTTTGTTACACAACCTAGATGTGGTTTGTGCTCTAAAATTCTACTTGGATGCAACTAAGGATTTCAGACAGACTTCATCCTTGTTTGTCGTCTATTCTGGTAAGAGGAGAGGGCAGAAAGCTACTGCTACCTCTCTTTCCTTTTGGCTGAAAAGCATCATCCGATTGGCTTATGAGACTGCCGGACGGCAGCCTCCTGAACGAATTACAGCTCACTCTACTAGGGCTGTGGCTTCCACGTGGGCCTTCAAGAACGAGGCTTCTGTTGATCAGATCTGTAAGGCAGCGACTTGGTCTTCACTGCACACCTTTACAAAATTTTACAAATTCGATACTTTTGCTTCTTCGGAGGCTGTTTTTGGGAGAAAGGTTTTGCAAGCCGTGGTGCCTTCCGTTTAGGTTGCCTGACTTGTTCCCTCCCTTCATCCGTGTCCTAAAGCTTTGGTATTGGTTCCCACAAGTAAGGATGAAGCCGTGGACCGGACACACCTATGTAGGAGAAAACAGAATTTATATCTTACCTGATAAATTCCTTTCTCCTACGGTGTGTCCGGTCCACGGCCCGCCCTGATTTTTTTGTCAGGCTTAATAAATTTTTATCTCTATACACTATAGTCACCACGGCACCCTATAGTTTCTCCTTTTTCTCCTAACCGTCGGTCGAATGACTGGGGGGCGGGGCCAGAGGAGGGGCTATATGGACAGCTTTTGCTGTGTGCCTCTTTACCATTTCCTGTTAGGGAAGAGAATATTCCCACAAGTAAGGATGAAGCCGTGGACCGGACACACCGTAGGAGAAAGGAATTTATCAGGTAAGATATCAATTCTGTTATTTTTTAAGCGTTTTTAAACGATTGAAAACACTTTTTGGGGACTTTTTTACACCTGGCATATTATAAGACAGCTAATCTGACTCAGGAAGGCCCCATAACTCTGGAGAAGGAAGGAGGGGGCCTCACTTTCGCGCCTCAATTGCGCAGTTGATTTGCAACACAGCTAGGGTTGCCACCCGTCCCTTAAAATACAGAACACTTATGAGTTACACATGCTGCAGGGTGTGCAGGTAGGAATATGAATAGTGCTGTCCAGAAACACAATACATGTTCTTACCTGCACACCCTGCAGCATGTGTAACTCATAAATGTACAGGAAAACATGGCTGAGGTGGCAACCCTAAACACAGCTACACGCAGCTTCATGTGCAGAGCCTTTAGAGCAGTGTCCTGCTTTAGAGTACAGGAGGACTTCAGGGAGGCTTAATTTACACCTGCAATTAACCCTAAAGGAAGGTAAAGCCACAGCAAAGACTGTGGCATAGTACTGTAGTGGGTTAAACCGGGTATTAACTTCATTTTGCTCCGGTTTGGGCATTAAGGGGTTAAACGATTTGAAAACTTGTGTGCAATCATTTCAAGGCATTAGGATCATGTGGTGAAAATTTCATTAAGATCGGATGTTTTTTGATGATTTGGTAAAAAAGTGTGTGCCTTTTTAATATTTAAAGAGACAGTAACGTTTTTTCAAAAAGTATTTTTTTCAATATTTTACTGTTGTCTGAGTCTGTCAAACATGTCTGAGCCTTCAGATAGACCTTGTTCTTTAGGTTCAAAAGCCATGGCAGTACCCCCATTGCATTTATGTTTAAAGTGTGCAAAAACATCTAAGCATTTTAAGGATCATCCAGTGACAATTAAAAATGCTGCCCAAGATTATTCCTTAACGGAGGGTAATGAGGATAGTCCTCCTTCCTCCCCCCATGTGTCTACACCAGTTACGCCGGCGCAAGCGATGCCTAGTACCTCTAGCGCATTGGCCCCTATTACTTTACAGCAATTAGCAGCAGTAATGGATAATTCACTTGCAGCATTTTTATCCAAACTGCCAGTTTTTCCAAGAAAGCACGATAGCTCAGTTTTAAATACAGAGGATGAGCAATCTGAAGCTTTGGATAATTTATCTGTAGTACCCTCACAAAACTCAGAGGTAGCAGTGAGGGAAGGGCTGTCTGAGGGAGAAATTTCTGACACAGGAAAAGTTTCTCAGCAGGCAGATTCAGATTCCTTAGCGTTTAAATTTAGGCTGGAACACCTCCGCGTCCTGCTTAAGGAGGTTTTAGCTACGCTGGATGATTGTGACCCCATGGTGGTCCCTGAAAAATTGTGTAAAATGGACAGATATTTAGAGGTCCCTGTATACACTGAGGCATTTCCGATCCCAAAGAGGGTGGCGGATATTGTGACTAGGGAGTGGGAGAGACCCTGTGTACCCTTTGCTCCCCCACCTATCTTTAAGAAAATGTTCCCCATAAACGACCCTAGGTGGGACGAGTGGCAGACGGTCCCTAAGGTAGAGGGGGCTGTTTCAACACTGGCTAAGCGTACAACTATACCAATAGAGGACAGTTGTGCTTTCAAAGATCCTATGGATAAAAAATTGGAAGGATTGCTGAAGAAAATTTTTGTTCAGCAAGGTTTTCTGCTTCAACCAATTGCCTGCATTATCCCAGTAACTACTGCAGCGGCTTTTTGGTTCGAGGCCCTGGAGGAGTCGCTCCAGAGGGAGACTTCATACAATGAGGTCATAGATAGAATTCACGCTTTAAAGCTGGCTAATTCTTTTATCACTGATGCCGCTTTCCAATTGGCTAAGCTAGCGGCGAAAAACTCAGGTTTCTCTTGTTAAGTGTATTCAGTCCACGGGTCATCCATTACTTATGGGATATATTCCCTTCCCAACAGGAAGTTGCAAGAGGATCACCCAAGCAGAGAGCTGCTATATAGCTCCTCCCCTCACATGTCATATCCAGTCATTCTCTTGCAACTCAACTAGATATGAGGTTGTGAGAGGTCTGTGGTGTTTTTATACTTAGTTTATTTCTTCAATCAAAAGTTTGTTATTTTAAATGGCACCGGAGTGTGCTGTTTGTTCTCAGGCAGTATTTGGAAGAAGAATCTGCCTGCGTTTTCTATGATCTTAGCAGAAGTAACTAAGATCCACTGGCTGTTCTCGCACATTCTGAGGAGTGGGGTAACTTTCAGAAAGGGAATAGCGTGCGGGGTACCCTACAAACAAGGTATGTGCAGTAAATTATTTTTCTAAGGAATGGAATTGACTAAGAAAATACTGCTGATACCGATGTAATGTAAGTAAAGCCTTTAATACAGTGAGAGCGACTGTTAGCAGGCTGATTTAATTATATACAGTAAAAGTAATTTTCTAAGGAATGGAATCTGACTGAGAAAATGCTATTAATACTGAAGTGATGTTATAAGCCTTAAATGCAGTAGGAAGTCTGGTATCAGGCTTATCAATAAAGATACATATTCCTTAAAAAAAGGATGTTTAAAACGATTTTGCTGGCATGTTTAATCGTTTTGTGAGGTACATTGGTGATAAAACTTATTGGGGCATAAATTTTTTCCACATGGCTGACCGGTATTTCTGCATAGAAACAGTTAACTGAAACTCCCAATGTTGTAATATTGAGTAGGAGGGGCCTATTTTAGCGCTTTTTTGACGCAGTAAAAATTCAGGCTCAGTCTTCCTGCTTCTTCCTGCATGACCCAGGTCGTCTCCAGAGAGCTTAAGGGACTTCAAAAGTCATTTTGAGGGAGGTAATCAGTCACAGCAGACCTGTGACAGTGGTTTTGACTGTATTAAAAAACGTTTTTTTCTTTACTGCTTATAAAGAACCGTTTTGGGTCTTAAGGGGTTAATCATCCATTTGCAAGTGGGTGCAATGCTCTGCTAACTTATTACATACACTGTGAAAATTTGGTTGCTATAACTGATTTGGTTCATTGTTATTTCAACTGTGACAGTTTGTTGTGCTTCTTAAAGGCACAGTAGCGTTTTTCTATATTGCTTGTAAAATTATTTACAGTGTTTTCCAAGTCTGCTAGTCTTATTGCTAGTCTGTTTAAACATGTCTGACACAGATGAATCTGTTTGTTCACTATGTTTGAAGGCCAATGTGGAGCCCCATAGAAATATGTGTACTAAATGTATTGATTTCACTTTAAATAATAAAGGTCAGTCTTTATCTTTAAAGGAATTATCACCAGACAACGAGGGGGAAGTTATGCCGACTAACTCTCCTCACGTGTCAGTACCTTCGCCTCCCGCTCAGGAGGCGCGTGATATTGTGGCGCCAAGTGCATCAGAGAGGCCCATACAAATCACTTTACAAGACATGGCTACTATTATGAATAATACCCTGACAGAAGTATTATCTAAATTGCCAGAATTAAGAGGCAAGCGCGATTGCTCGGGGATAAGAACAGAGCGCGCTGGTGCTATGAGAGCCATGTCCGATACTGCGTCACAGTTTGCAGAACATGAGGACGGAGAGCTTCATTCTGTGGGTGACGGATCTGATCCAGGGAAACCGGATTCAGAAATCTCTAATTTTAAATTTAAGCTTGAGAACCTCCGTGTAATGCTAGGGGAGGTTTTAGCGGCTCTGAATGACTGTAACACAGTTGCAATTCCAGAGAAATTATGTAGGCTGGATAGATACTATGCAGTACCGGTGTGTACTGACGTTTTTCCTATACCTAAAAGGCTTACAGAAATTATTAGCAAGGAGTGGGATAGACCCGGTGTGCCCTTTTCCCCACCTCCTATATTTAGGAAAATGTTTCCAATAGACGCCACTACACGGGACTTATGGCAGACGGTCCCTAAGGTGGAGGGAGCAGTTTCTACTTTAACTAAGCGTACCACTATCCCGGTGGAGGATAGTTGTGCTTTTTCGGATCCAATGGATAAAAAATTAGAAGGTTACCTTAAGAAAATGTTTGTTCAACAAGGTTTTATCTTACAGCCCCTTGCATGCATTGCGCCTGTCACTGCTGCTGCGGCATTCTGGTTTGAGTCTCTAGAAGAGGCCATTCACTCAGCTCCATTGGATGAAATTATGGGCAAGCTTAAAGCACTTAAGCTAGCTAATGCATTTGTTTCTGATGCCATTGTACATTTAACCAAACTAACGGCTAAGAACTCCGGATTCGCCATCCAGGCGCGCAGAGCGCTATGGCTTAAATCCTGGTCAGCTGACGTGACTTCTAAATCTAAATTGCTGAATATTCCTTTCAAGGGGCAAACCTTATTCGGGCCCGGCTTGAAAGAAATTATCGCTGACATTACTGGAGGTAAGGGTCATACTCTTCCTCAGGACAGGGCCAAATCAAAGGCCAAACAGTCTAATTTTCGTGCCTTTCGAAACTTCAAGGCAGGAGCAACGTCAACTTCCTCCGCTCCAAAACAGGAAGGAACTGTTGCTCGTTACAGACAGGCCTGGAAAACTAACCAGTCCTGGAACAAGGGCAAGCAGGCCAGAAAACCTGCTACTGCCCCTAAGACAGCATGAAGGGATGGCCCCCTATCCGGAAACGGATCTAGTGGGGGGCAGACTTTCTCTCTTCGCCCAGGCGTGGGCAAGAGATGTCCAGGATTCCTGGGCGTTGGAGATCATATCTCAGGGATATCTTCTGGACTTCAAGGCTTCTCCTCCTCAAGGGAGATTTCATCTTTCAAGGTTATCAGAAAACCAGATAAAGAAAGAGGCATTCCTACGCTGCGTACAAGACCTCCTAGTAATGGGAGCGATCCATCCAGTTCCGCGGACGGAACAAGGACAGGGATTTTATTCAAATCTGTTCGTGGTTCCCAAGAAATAGGGAACCTTCAGACCAATCTTGGATCTAAAGATCTTAAACAAATTCCTCAGAGTTCCATCTTTCAAAGTGGAAACTATTCGGACCATCCTACCCATGATCCAAGAGGGTCAGTACATGACCACAGTGGACTTAAAGGATGCCTACCTTCACATACCGATTCACAAAGATCATGATCGGTTCCTAAGATTTGCCTTTCTAGACAGGCATTACCAATTTGTAGCTTTTCCCTTCGGATTGGCTACGGCCCCGAGAATCTTTACAAAGGTTCTGGGCTCTCTTCTGGCGGTTCTAAGACCGTGAGGCATAGCGGTGGCTCCGTATCTAGACGACATCCTGATACAGGCGTCAAGCTTTCAAATTGCCACGTCTCATACAGAGATAGTCCTGACCTTTCTAAGGTCGCATGGGTGGAAGGTGAACGAGGAAAAGAGTTCTCTATCACCACTCACAAGAGTCTCCTTCCTAGGGACTCTGATAGATTCTGTAGAGATGAAAATTTACCTGACGGAGGCCAGGTTATCAAAACTTCTAAATACTTGCCGTGTCCTTCATTCCATTCCACGCCCGTCAGTGGCTCAGTGCATGGAAGTAATCGGCTTAATGGTAGCGGCAATGGACATAGTGCCATTTGCGCGCCTGCATCTCAGACCGGTGCAATTGTGCATGCTGGGTCAGTGGAATGGGGATTTCTCAGATTTGTCCCCCCTACTAAATCTGGATCAAGAGACCAGGGATTCTCTTCTCTGGTGGCTATCTCGGGTCCATCTGTCAAAGGGTATGACCTTTCGCAGGCCAGATTGGACGATTGTAACAACAGATGCCAGCCTTCTAGGCTGGGGCGCAGTCTGGAACTCCCTGAAGGCTCAGGGATCGTGGACTCAGGAGGAGAAACTCCTCCCAATAAATATTCTGGAGTTAAGAGCAATATTCAATGCTCTTCTAGCTTGGCCTCAGTTAGCAACACTGAGGTTCATCAGATTTCAGTCGGACAACATCACGACTGTGGCTTACATCAACCATCAAGGGGGAACCAGGAGTTCCCTAGCGATGTTAGAAGTCTCAAAGATAATTCGCTGGGCAGAGTCTCACTCTTGCCACTTGTCAGCGATCCACATCCCAGGCGTGGAGAACTGGGAGGCGGATTTTCTAAGTCGTCAGACTTTTCATCCGGGGGAGTGGGAACTCCATCCGGAGGTGTTTGCTCAACTGGTCCATCGTTGGGGCAAACCAGAACTGGATCTCATGGCGTCTCGCCAGAACGCCAAGCTTCCTCGTTACGGATCCAGGTCCAGGGACCCGGGAGCGACGCTGATAGATGCTCTAGCAGCTCCTTGGTTCTTCAACCTGGCTTATGTGTTTCCACCGTTTCCTCTGCTCCCTCGACTGATTGCCAAGATCAAACAGGAGAGAGCATCATTGATTCTGATAGCGCCTGCGTGGCCACGCAGGACCTGGTATGCAGACCTAGTGGACATGTCGTCCTGTCCACCATGGACTCTACCTTTGAGGCAAGACCTTCTAATACAAGGTCCTTTCAATCATCCAAATCTAATTTCTCTGAGACTGACTGCATGGAGATTGAACGCTTGATTCTATCAAAGCGTGGTTTCTCCGAGTCAGTTATTGATACCTTAATACAGGCACGAAAGCCTGTTACCAGGAAAATCTACCATAAGATATGGCGTAAATACATGTATTGGTGCGAATCCAAGAGTTACTCATGGAGTAAGGTTAGGATTCCTAGGATATTGTCCTTTCTCCAAGAGGGTTTGGAAAAAGGCTTATCAGCTAGTTCTTTAAAGGGACAGATCTCTGCTCTGTCTATCCTTTTGCACAAGCGTCTGGCAGAAGTTCCAGACGTCCAGGCTTTTTGTCAGGCTTTGGTTAGGATTAAGCCTGTGTTTAAAACTGTTGCTCCTCCGTGGAGCTTAAACTTGGTTCTGAAAGTTCTTCAAGGAGTTCCGTTTGAACCCCTTCATTCCATTGATATTAAACTTTTATCTTGGAAAGTTCTGTTTTTGATGGCTATCTCCTCGGCTCGAAGAGTCTCGGAGTTATCCGCCTTACATTGTGATTCTCCTTATCTGATTTTCCATTCAGACAAGGTAGTTCTGCGTACTAAACCTGGGTTTTTACCTAAGGTAGTCTCTAACAGGAATATCAATCAGGAGATTCTTGCTCCATCATTATGTCCTAATCCTTCTTCAAAGAAGGAACGACTTTTGCATAATCTGGACGTAGTCCGTGTCCTAAAATTCTATTTACAGGCAACTAAAGATTTTCGTCAAACTTCTTCCCTGTTTGTCGTTTACTCTGGACAGAGGAGAGGTCAGAAAGCTTCGGCAACCTCTCTCTCCTTTTGGCTTCGTAGCATAATACGTTTAGCCTATGAGACTGCTGGACAGCAGCCCCCTGAAAGAATTACAGCTCATTCCACTAGAGCTGTGGCTTCCACCTGGGCCTTTAAGAATGAGGCCTCTATTGAACAGATTTGCAAGGCTGCGACTTGGTCTTCGCTTCACACCTTTTCAAAATTTTACAAATTTGACACTTTTGCTTCTTCGGAGGCTGTTTTTGGGAGAAAGGTTCTACAGGCAGTGGTTCCTTCCGTTTAAGTTCCTGCCTTGTCCCTCCCATCATCCGTGTACTTTAGCTTTGGTATTGGTATCCCATAAGTAATGGATGACCCGTGGACTGAATACACTTAACAAGAGAAAACATAATTTATGCTTACCTGATAAATTTATTTCTCTTGTAGTGTATTCAGTCCATGGCCCGCCCTGTCTTTTTTAAGGCAGATCTAAATTTTAATTAAAACTCCAGTCACCACTGCACCCTATGGTTTCTCCTTTCTCGTCTTGTTTCGGTCGAATGACTGGATATGACATGTGAGGGGAGGAGCTATATAGCAGCTCTGCTTGGGTGATCCTCTTGCAACTTCCTGTTGGGAAGAGAATATATCCCATAAGTAATGGATGACCCGTGGACTGAATACACTACAAGAGAAATAAATTTATCAGGTAAGCATAAATTATGTTTTTGCCATCGTGGCGCGACGAGCGCTTTGGCTCAAATCGTGGTCGGCGGATGTGTCGTCCAAAACAAAACTGTTAAATATTCCCTTCAAGGGGAAAACCCTTTTCGGCCCAGAGCTGAAAGAAATTATTTCAGCTATCACTGGAGGCAAGGGCCATGCCCTTCCACAAGATAGGCCGTTTAAGGCCAAAAACAAGGCTAATTTTCGCTCCTTTCGCAACTTCAGGAGCGGACCTGCCGCAACCTCTGCTGCCGCAAAGCAAGATAACGCTTCCCAGCCCAAGGCAACCTGGAGACCCTTGCAGGGCTGGAATAAGGGTAAACAGGCCAAGAAGCCTGCTCCTACTACCAAGACAGCATGAAGAGGTAGCCCCCGATCCGGGATAGGATCTGGTAGGGGGCAGTTTTTCTTTCTTTGCTCAGGCTTGGGCAAGAGATGTTCCGGATCCCTGGGCATTAGAAATAGTTGTTCAGGGGTATCTTCTAGAATTCAAGGACTCTCCCCGAAGGGGAAGGTTCCACATTTCTCGTTTGTCTTCAGACCAAACAAAGAAACAGGCGTTCTTACGCTGTGTAGAAGATCTACTAAAAATGGGAGTGATACACCCAGTTCCAATTGCAGAACAGGGACTGGGCTTTTACTCAAACCTGTTCGTAGTTCCCAAGAAGGAAGGAACTTTCAGGCCAATCCTGGATCTAAAAATTCTAAATAAATCCTCAGAGTTCCGTCTTTCAAGATGGAAACCATTCGGACAATCTTGCCGATGATCCAGGAAGGTCAATATATGACTACTGTGGATCTCAAGGATGCGTACCTACATATACCTATCCACAAAGATCACCATCAGTTCCTAAGGTTCGCCTTTCTGGACAAACATTACCAGTTCGTGGCCCTTCCTTTCGGGTTGGCCACCGCTCCCAGAATTTTCACAAAGGTGCTAGGGTCCCTTCTGGCAGTACTAAGACCGCGGGGCATTGCAGTAGCACCTTACCTAGACGACATATTAATACAGGCGTCGTCTTTTCACAGAGCCAAGGCTCATACGGACATCGTTCTGGCCTTTCTAAGGTCTCACGGGTGGAAGGTGAACGTAGAAAAGAGTTCTCTGTCCCCGCTCACAAGGGTTCCCTTTCTGGGAACATTAATAGACTCGGTAGAAATGAAAATCTTTCTGACAGAGGTCAGAAAGTTAAAACTGTTGAATATCTGCCGAGTTCTTCATTCCATTCCTCGGCCTTCCGTGGCTCAGTGCATAGAAGTAATTGGTTTAATGGTTGCAGCGATGGACGTAGTCCCTTTCGCCCGAATCCATCTCAGACGACTGCAACTGTGCATGCTCAAACAGTGGAATGGAGATTACGCAGATTTATCTCCTCAAATTCAAATGGACCAAAAAACCAGAGACTCTCTTCTCTGGTGGTTGTCTCAAGTTCACCTGTCTCAGGGAATGAGTTTCCGCAGACCGGAGTGGACCATTGTCATGACCGATGCCAGTCTGGTAGGCTGGGGTGCGGTCTGGAACTCCCTGAAGGCTCAGGGACTATGGTCTCGGGAAGAATCTCTTCTCCCGATAAACATTTTGGAGCTGAGAGCGATTTTCAACACGCTCCAGGCGTGGCCTCAACTAGCAGAGGCCAAATTCATCAGATTTCAGTCGGACAACATCACGACTGTAGCGTACATCAATCATCAGGGGGGAACAAAGAGTTCCCTAGCGATGAAGGAAGTATCCAAGATTATCAAATGGGCGGAGGATCACTCCTGCCATCTTTCTGCAATTCACATCCCAGGGGTAGACAACTGGGAGGCGGATTTTCTAAGTCGTCAGACTTTCCATCCGGGGGAGTGGGAACTCCACCCGGAGGTTTTTGCTCAGCTGACCCAGCTTTGGGGCATTCCACAGTTGGATCTGATGGCGTCCCGTCAGAACACCAAACTTCCCCTTTACGGATCCAGATCCAGGGATCCCAAGGCGGCATTGATAGATGCATTAATAGCGCCTTGGTCATTCAGTCTAGCTTATGTCTTTCCACCATTTCCTCTTCTCCCTCGGCTAATAGCCAGAATCAAACAGGAGAAGGCTTCGGTAATTCTGATAGTGCCTGCGTGGCCACGCAGGACTTGGTATGCAGACCTAGTGGACATGTCATCGGTCCCACCATGGAAACTGCCATTGAGGCAGGATCTTCTAATTCAAGGTCCTTTCAAGCATCCAAATCTAGTTTCTCTGCAACTGACTGCTTGGAGATTGAACGCTTAATCCTAGCTAAGCAGGGGTTCTCTGAATCAGTTATAGATACTCTGATACAGGCCAGAAAGCCTGTCACCAGGAAAATTTACCATAAGATATGGCGGAAATATCTTAGTTGGTGTGAATCCAAGGGTTACTCATGGAGTAAAGTTCGGATTCCAAGGATATTGTCTTTTCTCCAAGAAGGTTTGGAGAAAGGTCTGTCAGCTAGTTCCTTAAAGGGACAGATATCTGCTCTGTCTATTCTGTTACACAAGCGTCTGGCAGCTGTACCAGACGTTCAAGCATTTGCACAGGCCTTAGTTAGAATCAAGCCTGTCTACAGACCTGTGGCTCCTCCATGGAGTCTAAATTTAGTTCTTTCAGTTCTTCAAGGGGTTCCGTTTGAACCTTTGCATTCCATAGATATTAAGTTATTATCTTGGAAAGTTTTGTTTTTAGTAGCTATTTCTTCTGCTCGAAGAGTTTCAGAATTATCTGCTTTACAGTGTGATTCACCCTATCTGGTGTTCCATGCAGATAAGGTTGTTTTGTGTACTAAACCTGGTTTCCTTCCGAAGGTGGTTTCTAATAAGAATATTAACCAGGAAATCATTGTTCCTTCTCTGTGCCCTAATCCAGTTTCTAAGACGGAACGACTGTTGCACAATCTTGATGTGGTTCGTGCTTTAAAGTTCTATTTAAAAGCAACTAAAGATTTCAGACAAACATCATCCTTGTTTGTTGTGTATTCTGGTAAGAGGAGAGGTCAGAAAGCGACTGCTACCTCTCTTTCATTCTGGCTGAAAAGCATCATCCGATTGGCTTATGAGACTGCTGGTAAGCAGCCTCCTGAACGAATTACAGCTCATTCTACCAGAGCTGTGGCTTCCACATGGGCTTTCAAGAATGAGGCTTCTGTTGAACAGATTTGCAAGGCAGCGACTTGGTCTTCACTGCATACATTCGCCAAATTTTACAAATTCGATACTTTTGCTTCTTCGGAGGCTATTTTTGGGAGAAAGGTTTTGCAAGCAGTGGTGCCTTCCGTTTAGGTTACCTGACTTGTTCCCTCCCTTCATCCGTGTCCTATTGCTTTGGTATTGGTATCCCACAAGTAAGGATGAAGCCGTGGACTGAATACACCAAGTAAGAGAAAACAGAATTTATGCTTACCTGATAAATTTCTTTCTCTTACAGGTGTATTCAGTCCACGGTCCGCCCTGATATTTAAGTCAGGTTCAAATTTAATTTACAATAACTACAGTCACCACTGCACCCTATGGTTCTCCTTTTTCTCCTAACCGTCGGTCGAATGACTGGGGGGGCGGAGCCTGAGGGGAGCTATATGGACAGCTTTGCTGTGTGCTCTCTTTGCCACTTCCTGTAGGGATTGAGAATATATCTCACAAGTAAGGATGAAGCCGTGTACTGAATACACCTGTAAGAGAAAGAAATTTATCAGGTAAGCATAAATTCTGTTTTTTTATTCTCAGAACTGCAAAAAATACACACTGCAGATTCCTCAAAGTTAACCTTGCTACATATCTGTCCCTAATGGGCTTTAGCAGATAACAACAAAACAATGCCTTGTTTCCTGCAAACTCAAACCCAAAGTGGCTTCTCCAATTAAGCCAAGTGGTGGGTGGAGTTTGGCTATAGAAAAACAATTGCAGCAAGCAATCACCTAGATTACGAGTTTTGCGCTAAACATGGTGCAAAAATAACGGCAAAAATTTTGCGTTATTGCACTCTCCATAGCGCTGCCATTACAAGTTACACAAAAACCTCCTTGTGCTGTGCAATATGGTGCGATAAGCTCCATACCGCACAAAAGCCAAGGGCTGAGTTTATGTGCTCGTGCACGTTTTCCCCCCATAGACACCAATGGGGAGAAAGTCTTAGAAAAAACTAACACCTACGATCGCGGAATGGAGATCGCTGTAAAGCAACCTCATTGATGTCTATGGGGAAAAAAAAGTTACATTAAAATCTAACACCCTAATATAAACCCCAAGTCTAAACACCCCTAATCCTCCACCCCGACATCGCAGACGCTAAATAAACATATTAACCCCTAATCCGCCGTTCCCCGACATCGCCGACAATAAATACAATTATTAACCCCTTATCCGTCGTTTCCTGACATTGCCAATGCTAAATAAACATATTAACCCCTAATCCGCCACTCCCCGACATTGCTGACACTAAATAAACCTATTAACCCCTAAACTGACAGCCCCCCGACATTGTAACTAATAAACGAAACATATTAACCCCTAAACCGCTGCCCCCCCCCACATCGCAAAACACTAAATTAAACTATTAACCCCTAAACCTAACACTCCCTAACTTTAAATTAAAATTACAATATAACTATCTTTTAATAAATAAAAACTAACCTGTGAAATAAAAAAATAAATAAAATGAAACTATAAATTAACCTAACATTACTATTCTAATAAAATAAAATACCAATTAAAAAAACGTAAATTACAAATAAAAAAAAACCTGAATGCCCTTACAAGGACAGTAAAAGAGCTGAATGCTCTTTTAAGGGCAGTAAAAGAGCTGAATGCCCTTTTAAGGGCAATGCCAATACAAATGCCCCTTTAGGGGCAATAGGTAGCTTAGTTTTTTTTAGACTTAGGTTTTTTATTTTGGTGGGTTGGTTGGGTGGTGGGTTTTACTGCTGGGGGGACTTTCGATTTTTTTCTAGGTAAAAGAGCTGTTTAACTTAGGGCAATGCCCTACAAAATGACCTTTATTTTCGGTGGGGGGGCTTTTTTATTTTTATAGGGCTATCAGATTAGGTATAATTGTTTTATTTTTGTTTTTATTTTTGATAATTTAGTTTATTATTTTTTGTAATCTTAGAGTTTTTTATTTTTCGTAATTTTAGTGTTTATTATTTTTTGCAATCTTAGAGTTTTTTATTTTTCGTAATTTTAGTGTTTATTAATTTTTGTAATCTTAGATTTTTAAAATTTTTGAAATTTAGGTTTTCAATTTTTTCATTATTTTTTTATTTTTTTTTATTTTAATTTAGGTTTTTTTAATTGGTAGTTTATTAGTTACAATGTGGGGGGCTGGAGGTTTAGGGCTTAATACTTTATTATAGTGTTGGCGATGTGGGGGGCCGGTGGTTTAGGGGGTTCATAGGTTTATTTAGTGTCAGCGATGTCGGTGGTGGCGGATTAGGGGTTAATAGGTTTATTTAATAGTCGCAATGTGGGTGGTCAGCAGATTAGAGGTTAATACGTTTAATATAGTGTTTGCGATGCAGGAGTGTGGCGTTTTAGGGGTTAATATGTAGTTTATGGGTGTTATTGTAGTTTGTAACATTTTAATTATGAGTTTTGTGCAAAATCCATAACTACCGGTCTCAGATGGCGGAATGGCTCGTCAGTATAGGCTGTAACGCAAGCATTTTAGCCGGACCGCACAACCTGTAATATGGCACGATGGAAAACTCCGCACTCAAACTTCATTTCTTGAGTGCAGAATGGACGTTTCGTTACAGGCTAAAATGCTTACGGTATAGCTATACCGCTGCGACTTGGAATATGCGTTCCCGCCCATTGCAGTGCAATGGCCAATTTTTCAGCGGTAGTAGCCATACCGCAACACTTGTAATCTAGCCGAATGTTAATTTGTTTTTAAAATGTTTAGACTTGGCTGATATGTTATTAAACAGTACATCTTACATAATCTTTACACCTAAGACATTTTTTTACATTGGAAATATTTATGCAAACTCTATTTATAATATAGTCCAAAACAAGCCTAATGTTAAACAAGTATATACGTTTTGTTTTGTTTTATAAATCAATATACCATACAAGTGATGGGATTATTAGTGAAAATAATTAAATTCAGCAAACCTTATGTACTAATGTATACTATCTTCATAACTAGGGAACTTGTAAGTTTTCCCCTGATGAAAGACATAAGCTACATTGTCAATAGCCTCCAACCTTGAAGCGTCCTGAATATTGCACAGGGTTCTAAAACATTAATAGGTACTTTTTGCCTCCTGAGGAGACCAAACTCCTTATTCCTTCTGAGACCCTCAGATAGCCCCCAATCCTGAAAAAACTTGCATCTATAAAGATTACAGGCCAAGAAGTATGAACAAAAGAAGCCCCCTGCATTCAGAGCTAATAGTCAGACACAAAGCGGCCGATTTATCATGTGTCGGGCATACGCTGTCAGCATTTATCATTGCACAAGCATTTTGTGTGAAATGCTTGTGCAATATTTCCCCCTGCACATTCGCTAGCAGCCGCTAGCAGGGGGTGTCAATCATCCGGATTGTATCCAATCTTAAGACTGCTGCTTCTTAACTTATGTCTCAGGGGAACCTGAAACTACGGGAGTAGATTGGAACATCCGCTGCTTGATAAATCTAACCCCAAGACAGAAACAGTCCTCAGAAACAACTCAGTATAATCCCTGCATCATTGGCAAAAAGATACAAAGAAACATAGAATTTGACGACAAAAAAGAACCAAAAAGGCACCAAGGCATCAAGTCTACCCATATTACATGATCCTTTTTTCTTAGGATAGCCTTATGCATGTCCCAGGCAATTTTTTTATTCTTTTACAGTCTATGGGGTAGATTTATTAAGTAGCGGTTGCTGCTTTCTACGCCCATCATTTCAGGCTCATCCAATTGGCCGCCAGTGAGGGCAGCATTGCACAAGCATTGTGCAATGATAAATGCCAACATCGAAAGACCGCTGCTCCTTAACTTCTCCGCCACCTTTTAGGTGGCAGACTGAAATCATTCCGATCCAATCGGGATGATTGACACCCCCTGCTAGTGGACGATTGACCGCCAGTGAGCAGGGTGCAGCATTGTCTGTTTGACCTTTAATAAATCTACCCCTTTGTGCTTAGCACCTGTATTGGAAGTTTATTTCATGAATACACTACCCTTTCTGTAAAAAAAAAAATGCTTCCTCACATTTCTCCTAAATCTGCTACCCTCTAACATAAGATTGTGACCTCTTGTTTTGGCATTTCTTTTTTTTATGGAAAATGCTTTCAGCTGCCACTTTAATATGTCCCTTCATATATTTGAAGGTTTCTATCTTGTAACAGATACAAAACGGAAGAGGGCTCATATGGAAGCTAGCTAACGGAATAGCATCTAAGGCTACAATCAGAGGCGTAACTAGAAACCTCAGGGTGCCGGTGCAAGAATCTATGAAGCCCCCCCCCCCCAAAATAAAAAGATTTTGATACACACACAGGCACGGGGTATATTTACCAATATGCGAGCGGACATGATACAAAGTAGCGTATCATGTCCGCTGCACATCGCGGCAAATCGATAAATGCCGACAGCATACGCTGTCAGCATTTATCATTGCACCAGCAGTGCAATGCTGCCCCCTGCAGATTTGCAGCTAATCGGCCGTTAGAAGGGGGTGTCAATCAACCCGATTGTATTCGATCGGGTAGATTTTTGTCCGCCACCTCAGAGCAGACCGTCAAGTTATGGAGCAGCGGTCTTTAGACCACTGCTTCATAACTTCTTCATAACTTCTGTTTCCAGTGAGCCTTCCATATGGAGCTTGATAAATATGCCCCACAGTCTCCTACACAAACACATATACACTCTCTCACACACAGACAATTGCTTACACGCACAGAAGTAACCCACTAAAATCTTAACCCCTTAACCTAACACCCCCTAAGTTACCCCAAATCATTTTGGTCATTTTGACTTCCATTTCCCTTTAGTAATATCATTATGCTATGCATTAGATGGTAGGCACAACTAAATATCCTCAAAACCAATGGTCCATTAAAAAATGTATTGGGATACTCAATACAATAATAAAAAAATACAATAAAAAAAAAAAGCCAAAATGACCAGTTTGGGATTTTATCAACTACTTTTAGCTGTTTTCAGCCCTTAAAGGGACACTGAAACCAAATTTTTTCTTTTGTAATTCAGAAAGAGCATGCAATTTTAAGCAACTTTCTAATTTGCTCCTATTATCAATTTTTCTTCATTCTCTTGCTATCTTTATTTGAAAAAGAAGGCATCTAAGCCTTTTTTGGTTTCAGTACTCTGGACAGCACTTTTTTATTGGTGGATGGATTTATCCACCAATCAGCAAGGACAACCCAGGTTGTTCACCAAAAATGGGCCGGCATCTAAACTTACATTCGTGCATTTCAAATAAAGATACCAAGAGAATGAAGAAAATGTGATCATAGGAGTAAATTAGAAAGTTGCTTAAAATTTCATGCTCAATCTGAATCACGAAAGAAAAAATGTGGGTACGGTATCCCTTTAAATGTGTTAGTTTTGGGTTGTAATCACTTTGAACAGGGCTGCCACAGGATACTAATAAGGGCATTTATCTGAAATGGTGTATTGTTTTTGTGCCCATAAACAATAGACATTAAAGGGACACTGAACCCAAATGTTTTCTTTTGTGATTCAGATAGAGCTTGAAATTTTAAGCAACTTTGTAATTTACTCCTATTATCAAATGTTCCTTATTCTCTTGGTATCTTTATTTGAAATGCAAGAATGTAAGTTTAGATAACGGCCCATTTTTGGTGAACAACCTAGGTTGTCCTTGCTGATTGGTGGATAAATTCATCCACCAATCATAAACTGCTGTCCAGAATGCTGAATCAAGAAAAAAGCTTAGATGCCTTCTTTTTATATTAAGATAGCAAGAGAACGAAGAAACATTGATAATAGGAGTAAATTAGAAAGTTGCTTAAAATTGCATGCTCAATCTGAATCACGAAATAAAAAATTTGGGTACAGTATCCCTTTAAATGTGTTAATTTTGGTGAACAACCTAGGTTGTCCTTGCTGATTGGTGGATAAATTCATCCACCAATCATAAACTGCTGTCCAGAGTGCTGAATCAAGAAAAAAGCTTAGATGCCTTCTTTTTATATTAAGATAGCAAGAGAACGAAGAAACATTGATAATAGGAGTAAATTAGAAAGTTGCTTAAAATTGCATGCTCAATCTGAATCACGAAAGAAAAAATTTGGGTACAGTATCCCTTTAAATGTGTTAATTTTGGTGAACAACCTAGGTTGTCCTTGCTGATTGGTGGATAAATTCATCCACCAATCATAAACTGCTGTCCAGAGTGCTGAATCAAGAAAAAAGCTTAGATGCCTTCTTTTTATATTAAGATAGCAAGAGAACGAAGAAACATTGATAATAGGAGTAAATTAGAAAGTTGCTTAAAATTGCATGCCCTATCTGAATCACGAAAGAAAAATTTTGGGTTCAGTGTCCCTTTAAAGTGTACACTTCAGCAGCAATTATTCGGCTAATAATTTTTAAAATTTTGGATGTCAAACATAAAATCAACCCCTTTTGTCCTCCAAGCAAACCTGAAATAGGTCAATTTTCCAACTCTGACAGAGTGTGAGTGAGGACGCGGGAGGAAATGGAATCCTTTGTTCATCTCTCAGTGGAGTCAGTCAGTAAGTGACTATGTGATCTGAAGCTGATCTAGTGTATGGGGGGGGTGGCGGCCTCCAGCAGCCATCCATAAAAAAGGCTGCGACGGCCGGGTGATGTCTTGTTTATGTTGTTATGTAAGGGAAGGCAGCAAGTAGGGACTCAGAGGAAGGAAGCTCAGGCAGTGCCGGTCAAGGTGCTCTGGCCGGTGGCTCACGAATAACACAGGGTCCTAGTGGTCATGAACTGTTCTGTTTATCATTGTATCTGAGGCAGAAGGCACTGCTGGCAATCAGGAAGTGTGTGAGTGTCAGTACTGACTCTGAGCAAGTTGAACTTGGTGCACTAAGGGTGACCGGGTGGGAGGAGGTGCTGCTTTGACTGACTGAGGCTGTGGTGCGTGAGAGTGGGCTTCGCTTGTGGTTTGGCAGTAATTATCTAGTTCACACAATGTACCAGTGTTGCTGAGGCTGAGCTGCGGAAATTAAAATAAATATGTTTTAGCACAACAGCTCAGCAGAGGTGTCCTTGTCTCACTTGACAAGGCAGTGTCCTGTACACATAGGGTAGAGCTGCCTATGTGATTACAATACAGGGGCATGTGAAACAATAACATATAGAAATATAGTGTATATTTGTGCAGAGCATCACTTCAGTGTTTTTATCTTCTAACTAAAATAAAGGGTTAACATTGTGTAATTTAATATGAAGAAGTCTCATTTAAGAGACTTATAGCTACAAGGAGATTTATAATGACATGTTGGTAATATGTAGCCTAAAGAGAAGCTGTTAATCATATTGTAGAACAAAAAAATTAATGGTGTATACTTCATTATTTCCAGCACTGGGTATACACAGACTAGGAAACACCTCCAAGATAAAATGTTTATTAACCCCTTAAGGACCAAGGACGTACGCCACACGTCCTCAAAAAAAATACAGTTAATGACCGAGGACGTGTGGCGTACGTCCTTGGTCTGTAAAGCAGCTGGAAGCGATCCTACTCGCTTCCAGCTGCTTTCCGGTTATTGCAGGATGCCTCGATATCGAGGCATCCTGCAATAACCCCCCTTGGCCATCCGATGCAGAGAGAGCCACTCTGTGGTCCTCTCTGCACCGGACATCGGTGGCCGGTATCGTTGGTGGGTGGGAGCAAGTCTGGGAGGCGGGTTGGCGGCCATTGGTGTGCCGGATGAAGTGGAGGGGGGCGGGATCGGCGGGAGCGCGCGGGAGCGCGCGCATGCACGGAGTGGGAGGGAACCGCTACACTGCAGAAAAATTAATGGTAATAAAATAAAAATAAAAACACATTTAAATAAATAAATAAATAAACAATCTAAGGGATCTGGAAGGGGTGGGGGGTTGATCTGGGGGGGGGGGGGAAGCTACACTACAGAAAAGGGCAATTAAATAAAAAAAAAAAAACTTTTTTTACTAAACTGGATACTGGCCAATCAGCCAATCAGATTGAGCTCGCATTCTATTGGCTGATCGGAACAGCCATTAGAATGCAAGCTCAATCTGATTGGCTGATCGAATCAGCCAATCGGATTGAACTTGATTCTGATTGGCTGATTCCATCAGCCAATCAGAATATTCCTACCTTAATTCCGATTGGCTGATAGAATCCTATCAGCCAATCGGAATTCGAGGGACGCCATCTTGGATGACGTCCCTTAAAGGAACCGTCATTCTTAAGTTGGACGTCGCCGGAGGAAGATGGGTCCGCGGTGGAGGTCTTCAGGATGGAGCCGGTCGTCATCGGATGAAGATAGAAGATGCCGCTTGGATCAAGATGGTTGCCGGTCCGGATCGCCTCTTCTTCCCGGATAGGATGAAGACTTTGGAGCCTCTTCTGGACCTCTTCAGCCACCGGATGATGGATCGCCAGCCCCCGCTTGGGTTGGATGAAGATTTTGGAGCCAGGACGGATCGGTGATACCTGGTGAGGTGAAGACAAGGTAGGAAGATCTTCAGGGGCTTAGTGTTAGGTTTATTTAAGGGGGGTTTGGGTTAGATTAGGGGTATGTGGGTGGTGGGTTGTAATGTTGGGGGGGGGTATTGTATGTTTTTTTTTACAGGCAAAAGAGCTGAAATTCTTGGGGCATGCCCCGCAAAGGGCCCTGTTCAGGGCTGGTAAGGTAAAAACATAATTTATGCTTACCTGATAAATTCCTTTCTCCTGTAGTGTAGTCAGTCCACGGGTCATCCATTACTTATGGAATATTTCCCTTCCTAACAGGAAACTGCAAGAGAATTACCCAGCAGAGCTTGCTATATAGCTCCTCCCCTCACCTATCATACTCAGTCATTCGACCAAAGCAGACGAGAAAGGAGGAACCATAGGGTACAGTGGTGACTGGAGTTTAATTAAAATTCAGACCTGCCGTAAAAACAGGGCGGGCCGTGGACTGACTACACTACAGGAGAAAGGAATTTATCAGGTAAGCATAAATTATGTTTTCTCCTGTTAAGTGTAGTCAGTCCACGGGTCATCCATTACTTATGGAATACCAATACCAAAGCTAAAGTACACGGATGAAGGGAGGGACAAGGCAGGAACATTAAACAGAAGGAACCACTGCCTGAAGTACCTTTCTCCCAAAAATAGCCTCCGACGAAGCAAAAGTGTCAAATTTGTAAAATTTTGAAAAAGTGTGAAGCGAAGACCAAGTCGCAGCCTTGCAAATCTGTTCAACAGAGGCCTCATTTTTAAAGGCCCAGGTGGAAGCCACAGCTCTAGTAGAATGAGCTGTAATCCTTTCAGGAGGCTGCTGTCCAGCAGTCTCATAGGCTAAGCGTATTATGCTACGAAGCCAAAAAGAGAGAGAGGTAGCCGAAGCCTTTTGACCTCTCCTCTGTCCAGAGTAAACGACAAACAGGGAAGAAGTTTGACGAAAATCCTTAGTTGCCTGCAAATAGAATTTCAGGGCACGGACTACGTCCAGATTATGCAAAAGTCGTTCCTTCTTTGAAGAAGGGTTAGGACACAGAGATGGAACAACAATCTCTTGATTGATATTCCTGTTAGTAACTACCTTAGGTAAGAACCCAGGTTTAGTACGCAGGACTACCTTGTCTGAATGAAAAATCAGATAAGGAGAATCACAATGTAAGGCAGATAACTCAGAGAATCTTCGAGCCGAGGAAATAGCCATCAAAAACAGAACTTTCCAAGATAACAACTTGATATCAATGGAATGAAGGGGTTCAAATGGAACGCCTTGAAGAACATTAAGAACTAAGTTTAAGCTCCACGGCGGAGCAACAGACTTAAACACAGGCTTAATCCTAGTCAAAGCCTGACAGAAAGCCTGAACGTCTGGAACTTCAGCCAGACGTTTGTGTAGAAGAATAGACAGAGCAGAAATCTGTCCCTTTAACGAACTAGTAGATAAGCCCTTTTCTAAACCCTCTTGTAGAAAGGACAATATCCTAGGAATCCTAACCTTACTCCATGAGTAACTCTTGGATTCGCACCAACGTAAATATTTACGCCATATTTTATGGTAAATTTTTCTGGTAACAGGCTTCCTAGCCTGTATTAAGGTATCAATAACCGACTCCGAGAAACCACGCTTTGATAGAATTAAGCGTTCAATCTCCATGCAGTCAGCCTCAGAGAAATTAGATTTGGATGTTTGAAAGGACCCTGAATTAGAAGGTCCTGTCTCAGAGGCAGAGACCACGGTGGACAGGACGACATGTCCACTAGGTCTGCATACCAGGTCCTGCGTGGCCACGCAGGCGCTATCAGAATCACCGAAGCTCTCTCCTGTTTGATCTTGGCAATCAAACGAGGAAGCATTGGGAATGGTGGAAACACATAAGCCATGTTGAAGACCCAAGGGGCTGTCAGAGCATCTATCAGCACCGCTCCCGGGTCCCTGGACCTGGATCCGTAACAAGGAAGCTTGGCGTTCTGACGAGACGCCATGAGATCCAGATCTGGTTTGCCCCAACGACGAATCAGTTGAGCAAAGACCTCCGGATGGAGCTCCCACTCTCCCGGATGAAAAGTCTGGCGACTTAGGAAATCCGCCTCCCAGTTCTCCACGCCTGGGATGTAGATCGCTGACAGGTGGCAAGAGTGAGACTCTGCCCAGCGAATCATCTTTGAGACTTCCAACATCGCTAGGGAACTTCTGGTTCCCCCTTGATGGTTGATGTAAGCCACAGTCGTGATGTTGTCCGACTGAAATCTGATGAACCTCAGAGTTGCTAACTGAGGCCAAGCTAGGAGAGCATTGAATATTGCTCTTAACTCCAGAATATTTATTGGGAGGAGTTTCTCCTCCTGAGTCCATAATCCCTGAGCTTTCAGGGAATTCCAGACTGCTCCCCAGCCTAGAAGGCTGGCGTCTGTTGTTACAATCGTCCAATCTGGCCTGCGAAAGGTCATCCCCTTGGACAGATGTGGCCGAGAGAGCCACCATAGAAGAGAATCTCTGGTCTTTTGATCCAGATTTAGTAGGGGGAACAAATCTGAGTAATCCCCGTTCCACTGACTTAGCATGCACAATTGCAGAGGTCTGAGATGCAGGCGCGCAAATGGTACTATGTCCATTGCCGCTACCATTAAGCCGATTACTTCCATGCACTGAGCTACTGACGGGTGTGGAATGGAGTGAAGGACACAGCAAGCATTTAGAAGTTTTAATAACCTGGCCTCTGTCAGGTAAATTTTCATCTGAGTCAGACATGTTTAAACAAACTAGCAATGAGACTAGCAAACTTGGAAATACTTTTAAAAATTAATTTACAAGCAATATAAAAAAAACGTTACTGTGCCTTTAAGAAGCACAGAAAAACTAACACAGTTGAAATAACAATGATCAAAAATAGTTATAGCAACCAAATTTTCACAGTAAATGTATTAAGTTAGCAAAGGATTGCACCCACCAGCAAATGGATGATTAACCCCTTAGTACCCAAAAACGGATAACAATTATATAATTAACGTTTTTCTCACAGTCAAATACACTGTCACAGGACTACTGTGACTGATTACCTCCCTCAAAATGGATTTTGAAGACCCCTGAGCTCTCTAGAGACGATCTGGATCATGGAGGATGAAGTAGACAGATTGTGACTGAATTTTTACTGTGTAAAAAAGCGCTAAAATAGGCCCCTCCCACTCATATTACAACAGTGGGGAAGCTCAGAAACTGTTTCTATGCAGAAAACAAAAATGGCCATGTGGTAAAAATCATGCCCTAATAAGTTTTATCACCAAGTACCTCACAAAAACGATTAACAAGCCAGTAAAACGTTTTAAACATACATTTAAAAGTTATGTATTATTATTTACAAGCCTGCTACCAGTTGCTTTTACTGCAGTTAAGGCTCATACATTATTTCAGTATTTACAGTATTTTCAGAGTCAATTCCATTCCTTAGAAAATACATTCAGTGCACACACACACACATCAGCCTGATACCAGTCGCTATCGCTGCATTTAAGGCTGAACTTACTTTACAATGGTATCAGCAGTATTTTCTCAGTCAATTCCATTCCTCAGAAAATAAATTACTGCGCATACCTCATTTGTTGCAGGGGAGCCCTGCATGCTATTCCCCTTCTCTGAAGTTACCTCACGCCTCAGATGAGAAACAGCCAGTGGATCTTAGTTACGTCTGCTAAGACCATAGAAAGAAACCCAGGCAGATTCTTCTTCTAATGCTGCCTGAGAATAAACAGCACACTCCGGTGCCATTTAAAAATAACAAACTTTTGATTGTAGAAATAAACTAAGTTAAAAAAAAAAACCACCACAGATCTCTCACAGCTTCCTAGTTAGGCTGCAAGAGAATGACTGAGTATGATAGGTGAGGGGAGGAGCTATATAGCAAGCTCTGCTGGGTAATTCTCTTGCAGTTTCCTGTTAGGAAGGGAAATATTCCATAAGTAATGGATGACCCGTGGACTGACTACACTTAACAGGAGAAAGAGCTTTTAACTTTAGTAATTTAGAATAGGGTAGGGCATTTTTTATTTTGGGGGTCTTTGTTATTTTATTAGGGGGCTTAGAGTAGGTGTAATTAGTTTAAAATTGTTGTAATATTTTTCTTATGTTTGTAAATATTTTTTTATTTTTTGTAACTTAGTTCTTTTTTATTTTTTGTACTTTAGTTAGTTTATTTCATTGTAGTTATTTGTAGATATTGTATTTAATTAATGTATTGATAGTGTAGTGTTAGGTTTAATTGTAGGTAATTGTAGGTATTTTATTTAATTAATTTAATGATAGTATAGTGTTAGGTTTAATTGTAACTTAGGTTAGGATTTATTTTACAGGTAATTTTGTAAGTATTTTAACTA
Organism: Bombina bombina; assembly: GCF_027579735.1. NCBI lineage: Eukaryota > Metazoa > Chordata > Amphibia > Anura > Bombinatoridae > Bombina > Bombina bombina. The sequence continues at coordinate 39,753,614 of NC_069510.1, forward strand.
GGTAACTATTTAATAGCTATTGTACCTGGTTAAAATAATTACAAAGTTGCCTGTAAAATAAATATTAATCCTAAAATAGCTACAATGTAATTATAATTTATATTGTAGCTATATTAGGATTTATTTTACAGGTAAGTATTTAGCTTTAAATAGGAATAATTTATTTAATAAGAGTTAATTAATTTCGTTAGATTTAAATTATATTTAACTTAGGGGGGTGTTAGTGTTAGGGTTAGACTTAGCTTTAGGGGTTAATACATTTATTAGAATAGCGGTGAGCTCCGGTCGGCAGATTAGGGGTTAATAATTGAAGTTAGGTGTCGGCGATGTTAGGAAGGGCAGATTAGGGGTTAATACTATTTATTATAGGGTTAGTGAGGCGGATTAGGGGTTAATAACTTTATTATAGTAGCGGTGCGGTCCGCTCGGCAGATTAGGGGTTAATAAGTGTAGGCAGGTGGAGGCGACGTTGTGGGGGGCAGATTAGGGGTTAATAAATATAATATAGGGGTCGGCGGTGTTAGGGGCAGCAGATTAGGGGTACATAGCTATAATGTAGGTGGCGGCGCTTTGCGGTCGGCAGATTAGGGGTTAATTATTGTAGGTATCTGGCGGCGACGTTGTGGGGGGCAGGTTAGGGGTTAATAAATATAATATAGGGGTCGGCGGTGTTAGGGGCAGCAGATTAGGGGTACATAAGTATAACGTAGGTGGCGGTCGGCAGATTAGGGGTTAAAAAAAATTAATCGAGTGGCGGCGATGTGGGGGGACCTCGGTTTAGGGGTACATAGGTAGTTTATGGGTGTTAGTGTACTTTAGGGCACAGTAGTTAAGAGCTTTATGAACCGACGTTAGCCCAAAAAGCTCTTAACTCCTGGTTTTTTTCTGCGGCTGGAGTTTTGTCGTAAGAGCTCTAAATCTCACTCCAGCAACGACTCTAAATACCGGCGTTAGAAAGATCCCATTGAAAAGATAGGATACGCAATTGACGTAAGGGGATCTGCGGTATGGAAAAGTCGCGGCTGGAAAGTGAGCGTTAGACCCTTTTTTGAGTTACTCCAAATACCGGCGGTAGCCTAAAACCAGCGTTAGGAGCCTCTAACGCTGGTTTTCACGGCTACCGCCAAACTCTAAATCTAGGCCATAGTGAACAAACAGATTCATCTGTGTCAGACATGTTTAAACAGACTAGCAGACTTGGAAAACACTGTAAATAATTTTACAAGCAATATAGAAAAACGCTACTGTGCCTTTAAGAAGCACAACAAACTGTCACAGTTGAAATAACAATGAACCAAATCAGTTATAGCAACCACATTTTCATAGTGTATGTAATAAGTTAGCAGAGCATTGCACCCACTTGCAAATGGATGATTAACCCCTTAATACCCAAAACGTTTTTTTATAAGCAGTAAAGAAAAAAACGTTTTTTAATACAGTCAAAACCACTGTCACAGGTCTGCTGTGACTGATTACCTCCCTCAAAATGACTTTTGAAGTCCCTTAAGCTCTCTGGAGACGACCTGGGTCATGCAGGAAGAAGCAGGAAGACAGAGCCTGAATTTTTACTGCGTCAAAAAAGCGCTAAAATAGGCCCCTCCTACTCAATATTACAACATTGGGAGTTTCAGTTAACTGTTTCTATGCAGAAATACCGGTCAGCCATGTGGAAAAAATGTATGCCCCAATAAGTTTTATCACCAATGTACCTCACAAAACGATTAAACATGCCAGCAAAATCGTTTTAAACATCCTTTTTTTAAGGAATATGTATCTTTATTGATAAGCCTGATACCAGACTTCCTACTGCATTTAAGGCTTATAACATCACTTCAGTATTAATAGCATTTTCTCAGTCAGATTCCATTCCTTAGAAAATTACTTTTACTGTATATAATTAAATCAGCCTGCTAACAGTCGCTCTCACTGTATTAAAGGCTTTACTTACATTACATCGGTATCAGCAGTATTTTCTTAGTCAATTCCATTCCTTAGAAAAATAATTTACTGCACATACCTTGTTTGCAGGGTACCCCGCACGCTATTCCCTTTCTGAAAGTTACCCCACTCCTCAGAATGTGCGAGAACAGCCAGTGGATCTTAGTTACTTCTGCTAAGATCATAGAAAACGCAGGCAGATTCTTCTTCCAAATACTGCCTGAGAACAAACAGCACACTCCGGTGCCATTTAAAAACATAATTTATGCTTACCTGATAAATTTATTTCTCTTGTAGTGTGTTCAGTCCACGGATCATCCATTACTTATGGAATATATTCTCTCCCTAACAGGAAATTGCAAGAGGATCACCCAGCAGAGCTGCTACATAGCTCCTCCCCTCACATGTCATATTCAGTCATTCGACCAAAACAAGACGAGAAAGGAGGAACCATAGGGTGCAGTGGTGACTGAAGTTTTAATTAAAATTTAGATCTGCCTTAAAAAGACAGGGCGGGCCGTGGACTGAACACACTACAAGAGAAATAAATTTATCAGGTAAGCATAAATTATGTTTTCTCTTGTTAAGTGTGTTCAGTCCACGGATCATCCATTACTTATGGGATACCAATACCAAAGCCAAGTACACGGATGATGGGAGGGACAAGGCAGGCACTTAAACGGAAGGAACCACTACCTGTAGAACCTTTCTCCCAAAAACAGCCTCCGAAGAAGCAAAAGTGTCAAATTTGTAATATTTCAAAAAAGTGTGAAGCGAAGACCAAGTCGCAGCCTTGCAAATCTGTTCAACAGAGGCCTCATTCTTAAAGGCCCAGGTGGAAGCCACAGCTCTAGTGGAATGAGCTGTAATTCTTTCAGGGGGCTGCTGTCCAGCAGTCTCATAGGCTAAACGTATTATGCTACGAAGCCAAAAGGAGAGAGAGGTTGCCGAAGCCTTTTGACCTCTCCTCTGTCCAGAGTAAACGACAAACAGGGAAGAAGTTTGACGAAAATCTTTAGATGCCTGTAAATAGAATTTCAGGGCACGGACTACATCCAGATTATGCAAAAGTCGTTCCTTCCTTGAAGAAGGATTAGGACATAATGACGGGACAACAATCTCCTGATTGATATTCCTGTTAGAGACTACCTTAGGTAAAAACCCAGGTTTAGTACGCAGAACTACCTTGTCTGAATGGAAAATCAGATAAGGAGAATCACAGTGTAAGGCAGACAATTCCGAGACTCTTCGAGCCGAGGAAATAGCCATCAAAAATAGAACTTTCCAAGATAAAAGTTTAATATCAACGGAATGAAGCGGTTCAAACGGAACTCCTTGAAGAACTTTAAGAACCAAGTTTAAGCTCCACGGAGGAGCAACAGCTTTAAATATAGGCTTAATCCTTGTTAAAGCTTGACAAAAGGCCTGGACGTCTGGAACTTCTGCCAGACGCTTGTGCAAAAGAATAGACAGAGCAGAAATCTGTCCCTTAAAGAACTAGCTGACAAGCCTTTTTCCAAGCCCTCTTGGAGAAAAGACAATATCCTTGGAATCCTAACCTTACTCCATGAGTAACTCTTGGATTCGCACCAATACAGGTATTTACGCCATATCTTATGGTAGATTTTTCTGGTAACAGGCTTTCGTGCCTGTATCAAAGTATCAATAACCGACTCGGAGAAGCCACGCTTTGATAGGATCAAGCGTTCAATCTCCACGCAGTCAGTCTCAGAGAAATTAGATTTGGATGATTGAAAGGACCTTGTATTAGAAGGTCCTTCCTCAAAGGTAGAGTCCATGGAGGACAGGACGACATGACCACTAGGTCTGCATACCAGGTCCTGCGTGGCCACGCAGGCGCTATCAGAATCACCGATGCTCTCTCCTGTTTGATCTTGGCAATCAATCGAGGGAGCAGAGGAAACGGTGGAAACACATAAGCCATGTTGAAAAACCAAGGAGCTGCTAGAGCATCTATCAGCTTCGCTCCCGGGTCCCTGGACCTCGAACCGTAAAGAGGAAGTTTGGCATTCTGGCGAGACGCCATGAGATCCAGATCTGGTTTGCCCCAACGATGAACCAGTTGAGCAAATACCTCCGGATGGAGTTCCCACTCCCCCGGATGAAAAGTCTGACGACTTAGAAAGTCCGCCTCCCAGTTCTCCACTCCTGGGATGTGGATCGCTGACAAGTGGCAAGAGTGAGACTCTGCCCAGCGAATTATCTTTGAGACTTCCAACATCGCTAGGGAGCTCCTGGTTCCCCCTTGATGGTTGATGTAAGCCACAGTCGTGATGTTGTCCGACTAAAATCTGATGAACCTCAGTGTTGCTAGCTGAGGCCAAGCTAGAAGAGCATTGAATATTGCCCTTAGCTCCAGGATATTTATTGGGAGGAGTTTCTCCTCCTGAGTCCAGGATCCCTGAGCCTTCAGGGAATTCCAGACTGCGCCCCAGCCTAGGAGACTGGCATCTGTTGTTACAATTGTCCAATCTGGCCTGCGAAAGGTCATGCCCCTTGACAGGTTGACCCGAGATAACCACCAGAGAAGAGAATCTCTGGTCTCTTGATCCAGATTTAGTAGAGGGGACAAATCTGAGTAATCCCCATTCCACTGACTTAGCATGCACAATTGCAGCGGTCTGAGATGCAGGCGCGCAAATGGCACTATGTCCATTGCCGCTACCATTAAGCCGATTACTTCCATGCATTAAGCCACTGACGGGCGTGGAATGGAATGAAGGACCCGGCAAGCATTTAAGAGTTTTGATAACCTGGCCTCCGTCAGGTAAATTTTCATTTTTACAGAATCTATCAGAGTCCCTAGGAAGGAGACTCTTGTGAGTGGTGATAGAGAACTCTTTTCCACGTTCACCTTCCACCCATGCGACCTTAGAAATGCCAGAACTATCTCTGTATGAGACTTGGCAATTTGTAAGCTTGGCGCCTGTATCAGGATGTCTTCCAGATACGGAGCCACCGCTATGCCTCGCGGTCTTAAAACCGCCAAAAGAGAGCCCAGCACCTTTGTAAAGATTCTCGGGGCCGTAGCCAACCCGAAGGGAAGAGCTACAAACTGGTAATGCCTGTCTAGGAAGGCAAATCTTAGGAACCGATGATGATCTTTGTGAATCGGTATGTGAAGATAGGCATCCTTTAAATCCACCGTGGTCATGTACTGACCCTCTTGGATCATGGGAAGAATAGTCCGAATAGTTTCCATTTTGAATGATGGAACTCTTAGGAATTTGTTTAAAATCTTTAGGTCCAATATTGGCCTGAAGGTACCCTCTTTCTTGGGAACCACGAATAGATTTGAGTAAAATCCCTGTCCTTGTTCCGTCCGCGGAACTGGGTGGATCACTCCCATTACTAGGAGGTCTTGTACGCAAAATAGGAATGCCTCTTTCTTTATTTGGTTTTCTGATAACCTTGAAAGATGAAATCTCCCTAGAGGAGGAGAAGCCTTGAAGTCCAGAAGATATCCCTGAGATATGATCTCCAACGCCCAGGGATCCTGGACATCTCTTGCCCACGCCTGGGCGAAGAGAGAAAGTCTGCCCCCCACTAGATCCGTTTCCGGATAGGGGGCCCTCCCTTCATGCTGTCTTAGGGGCAGTAGCAGGTTTTCTGGCCTGCTTGCCCTTGTTCCAGGCCTGGTTAGTTTTCCAGGCTTGTCTGTAGCGAGCAACGGTTCCTTCCTGTTTTGGGGCGGAGGAAGTTGACGTTGCTCCTGCCTTGAAGTTTCGAAAGGCACGAAAATTAGACTGTTTGGCCTTCGATTTGGCCTTGTCCTGAGGAAGGGTATGACCCTTACCTCCCGTAATGTCAGCGATAATTTCTTTCAAGCCAGGCCCGAATAAGGTTTGCCCCTTGAAAGGAATGTTAAGTAATTTAGATTTAGAAGTCACATCAGCTGACCAGGATTTAAGCCATAACGCTCTGTGCGCTTGAATGGCAAAACCGGAATTCTTAGCCGTTAGTTTAGTTAGATGTACAATAGCATCAGAAACAAATGCATTTGCTAGCTTAAGTGCTTTAAGCTTGTCCATAATTTCATCCAATGGGGCTGAGTGAATGGCCTCTTCTAGAGACTCAAACCAAAAAGCCGCAGCAGCAGTGACAGGCGCAATGCATGCAAGGGGCTGTAAGATAAAACCTTGTTGAACAAACATTTTCTTAAGGTAACCCTCCAATTTTTTATCCATTGGATCCGAAAAAGCACAACTATCTTCCACCGGGATAGTGGTACGCTTAGCTAAAGTAGAAACTGCTCCCTCCACCTTAGGGACCGTCTGCCATAAGTCCCGTGTAGTGGCGTCTATTGGAAACATTTTTCTAAATATAGGAGGAGGGGAAAAGGGCACACCAGGTCTATCCCACTCCTTGCTAATAATTTCTGTAAGCCTTTTAGGAATAGGAAAAACGTTGGTACACACCGGTACTGCATAGTATCTATCCAGCCTACATAATTTCTCTGGAATCGCAACTGTGTTACAGTCATTCAGAGCCGCTAAAACCTCTCCTAGCAATACACGGAGGTTCTCAAGCTTAAATTTAAAATTAGAGATCTCTGAATCCGGTTTCCCTGGATCAGATCCGTCACCTACAGAATTAAGCTCTCCGTCCTCATGTTCTGCAAACTGTGACGCAGTATCGGACATGGCTCTCGAAACACCAGCGCGCTCTACTCTTACCCCAGAGCGGTCGCGCTTGCCTCTTAATTCTGGCAATTTAGATAATACTTCTGTCAGGGTATTATTCATAATATTAGCCATGTCTTGTAATGTGATTTGTATGGCCGTCCCTGATGCACTTGGCGCCACAATATCACGCGCCTCCTGAGCGGGAGGCGAAGGTACTGACACGTGAGGAGAGTTAGTCGGCATAACTTCCCCCTCGTTGTCTGGTGATAACTCCTTTATAAATAAAGACTGACCTTTATTATTTAAAGTGAAATCAATACATTTGGTACACAAATTTCTGTGGGGCTCCACATTGGCCTTTAAACATAGTGAACAAACAGGTTCATCTGTGTCAGACATGTTTAAACAGACTAGCAATAAGACTAGCAGAGTTGGAAAATACTGTAAATAATTTTACAAGTAATAAAGAAAAAACGACACTGTGCCTTTAAGAAGCACAGAAAACTGTCACAGTTGAAATAACAATGAACCAAATCAGTTATGGCAATTACATTTTTACAGTAAATGTATTAAGTTAGCAGAGCATTGCACCCACTTGCAAATGGATGATTAACCCCCTACAATCCAAACGGTTTTTATATGCAAAAAAAACGTTTATTAAATACAGTCAAAACCACTGTCACAGGTCTGCTGTGACTGATTACCTCCCTCAAAAGGACTTTTGAAGTCCCTTAAGCTGTCTGGAGACGATCCGTGTCAAGCAGAATGAAGCAAGGAAGACAGAGCCTAAATTTTTGCTGCGTCAAAAGAGCGCTAAAATAGGCCCCTCCTACTCAATATTACAATATTGGGAGTTTAAGTTAACGGTTTCTATGCATAAATAATATCAGTCATGTGGAAAAATGTTATGCCCCAACAAGTTTATCACCAAAGTACCTCACAAAACGATTAAACATGCCAGCAAAATCGTTTTAAACATCCCTTTCTTAAGGAACATGTATCTCTATAGAAAAGCCTGACAGTCATCCTACTGCATTAAAGGCTTATAACATCACTTCAGTATTAATAGCATTTTCTCAGTCAAATTCCATTACTTAGAAAATTACTTTACTGTGTATATTTAAAACAGCCTGCTAACAGTCGCTCTCACTGTATTAAAGGCTCTTACTTACATTACATCGGTATCAGCAGTATTTTCTTAGTCAATTCCATTCCTTAGAAAAATAATCTACTGCACATACCTTGTTTGCAGGGTTTCCCGCACGCCATTCCCTTCTGAAAGTTACCTCACTCCTCAGAATATGCGAGAACAGCCAGTGGATCTTAGTTACTGCCGCTAAGATCATAGAAAAACGCAGGCAGATTCTTCTTCCAAATACTGCCTGAGAATAAACAACACACTCCGGTGTCATTTTAAAATAACAAACTTTTGATTGAAGAATAAACTAAGTATAAAAAACACCACAGACCTCTCTCAACTTCCTATCTGTTAAGTTGCAAGAGAATGACTGAATATGACATGTGAGGGGAGGAGCTATGTAGCAGCTCTGCTGGGTGATCCTCTTGCAATTTCCTGTTAGGGAGAGAATATATTCCATAAGTAATGGATGATCCGTGGACTGAACACACTTAACAAGAGAAATAACAAACTTTTGATTGAAGAAATAAACTAAGTATAAAAACACCACAGACCTCTCACAACCTCCTATCTAGTTGAGTTGCAAGAGAATGACTGGATATGACATGTGAGGGGAGGAGCTATATGGCAGCTCTGCTTGGGTGATCCTCTTGCAACTTCCTGTTGGGAAGGGAATATATCCCATAAGTAATGGATGACCCGTGGACTGAATACACTTAACAAGAGAAATAATTGTATTTACTCTAAAATTGCTTTTGCTGCCTTTTTTGTACAAATTGATTTTAAAATTGGAAGTCAGCTTTATTAAAGTACTTGTTAAATCAGATAAGCTTATATATTGGCTATTTTGCTTTACACTGATTATATCAAATAACATGAATATCTTGGTGCTTCAAGAGCCACACTTTAGACCAAATAAAGAGCCAAAGTATTAAATCTACCTTTTATACCCATTATCATAGCTCGTACAACTCTAGACAGAGAGGGGTTAGTATTATACTTAGGAAAGGGATACCATTTTTGTTACATAAAGTAGATAAAGACAAAGAGGGTAGATATCTGGAAATAAAGGGATTAATGTATGGGAGCTTAGTGACAATTATAAATATATATGCACCTAATCAAACTAATATTGATTTTTTCAAAAATATATTTAGTAGAGTATTAGATTTTACTCAAGGAATGTTAATTTTAGGAGGATATTTAAATTTCCCTTTTGATCCAAAGTTAGACTCATCTACTTCGAAATCTACAGTTTCACAAAAAACAATTAAAACCATTTGGTTTCTTTTTTCTAACAAACAGATATATGACACATGGAGATACCTTAATCCTAATAAAAGAGAATATTCTTTTTTCTCATATCCAAACAAAACATATTCACATCTTGACTATATATTTCTGGACCAGAATAGTTTATTAATAGCGCTTACATTAGCCATACCTCTTGGTCAGATCACTCAGCAATGATAATTTCCCTGGACTGGCCAATTAAACCAAATACCCCCTTTTTATGGAGATTAGACAACTTTCTGTTGTCCGATCCAGTCACTATACAGAAACTTTCAAAATCACTCCAAGAATCTTTTAGTATAAACAAATCACCAGAAGTGACTCCATCAACATTATGGGAAACACACAAATGTTATATTAGGGGGGATATAAACCATTCTAAATCAGAACTTTTGAGTTGCGGACTAGATAAAGTTAATCTACAGTCAATTACACAAAACACTAATTTAAAAATAACTTCAAATACTATAAAATATTTGGGGATTACGATAGCAAATAACCAAAATGAACTAGTTAAACTAAACTATGATAAACTGTTTAAAGAAACTCAAATAGAAATACATAGGTGGGAAAATTGATACCTTTCTTGGTTGGGTAGAATCCAAGCTGTAAAAATGACTATCCTGCCAAGATTATTATATTTATTTCAGACACTACCAATCCCTTTACCGATTTCTTATATTACTAAATTTCAATCTTTACTAAATAAATATATATGGCATGGAACTACACCAAGAGTATCTATAGTAACCATGTATCTTCCCAAGGATAAGGAGGGGTTGGGGGTACCTTGTCTATTGAAATATAGGAGGGCATCAATACTACAAAGAATTGTAGATTGGTATAAGAATATAAAACAGAAAGAATGGGTGCAACTAGAACATAACCTAATACAAATTAAACAATTAGGAGGTAAGTGTTGGCTACCAATAAAAACATGGCCTAAAATAATGCAAGAATATCCTATTTTAAAAGAATTACTACGAACATGGAATTCCATTCTTAAATTTAAAAACCCTATCACAACAATTCCATACCCACTTACACCTATCATATTAGATGATTCTCTAACATTTAGCGATTATATAGGAGAAATTAATATACAAACTTTGGATGATTCGTTACCATTTTATATATTTATGAATGGAAATATACTAAAGTCAAAATTAGAATTAAATAATAGTGGGGTGAGGATATTTAACCCTTGAATTAGATACCTTCAGCTCAAATCTTTTTTAACTACACATCCAAATAAACAAGACTAAATTAGACAAAGATCCCCTTTTGAAGTAATCTGTTCAGGAAATCTAACAATAAAAGGTACACTAGCACTTATATATAAAATAATAACTACAGCCACAACTTTAGAGTTACCATCGTACACTAAAGCGTGGTTACGAGAACTTGTAATACCCCCTACAAGGAAAGAATACCAAAACTTCAATATCAGCCAGTATACAAGAAACTAATTATAAATTATTGTTGAGGTGGTACTTAACCCCTAATAGGGTTAAAGCGATATTTCCTAATTCTTCGGGACAATGCTGGAGAGAATGTGGAGAGAGAGGTACGCTTTTACATATATGGTGGTCATGCCCAATAATATTTAATTACTGGTCTTTAATAACAACAGAGATAAATAGATTGTTATCAATACAACTGCCCTTAGAACCAACAATAATTTTATTGTATAAGCCAATATTAAAATTATCAACAGAATATGATAGAGCATTATATATACTTTTAAATAGTGCGAAACAGATAATACCAAGATTATGGAAACAGAAAAGAGCCCCGACAATAATGGAATGGCAATCGCAAATACAATATTTAATATTGATGGAAAAACTACATTATCAATTGATGGATCAGATGGATCTATATTATAATATAAAAAATCTTTTACAAATAAAAGTGTAGGAGTATATCTGGGGTACTAGATTGAAATGAGCCTAGAGAAAATAGGTTATATGAAGAAGATTCATTAAAAATTTTATGTTGCTGCTGAAGATGTTATATTATGTTAGTGTAAATTTATAAATAACCAGAGTTATTGTTATTGTTATTATTTTTGTTTTATTTTCTTTATTAGGCTTTATACACACTTTATATCTCTAATTAACATGTGTCATTGTTGTTAAGGAAAAGTTATTAGATGACGGCAAAGGATCTTATAGAAATGTATGGGTTTACAGGGAGTCTTAGTACTATAAATATAATAAAAGATACCTGGGAGATATGAGAGTTAAGTTTGATTTATTATGTTTTTGGCTGTTTATCTATATTTACCTGTTAATAATCTGTATGTTAAAGTATTGAATAAAGCCTTTTGAAAAAAAAAAAAATATATATGGTCAGGAGGTATAACAGGAGTAGGTACAGACTCCTCCTTGGACAGAGGCGAAAATTGTCGAGAGAGGGCATCAGCCCTAACATTCTTACTACCAGGCAGGTAGGAGACCACATAATTAAACCAAGACAAAAATAGTGCCCATATGGCCTGTCGGGGAGACAAATGTTTTGCTTCAGATAGATAAGTTAAAATCTTGTGGTAAGAATGAGCACTGGCATGCTAGTACCCTCAAGAAGATGCCTCCATTCCTTGAGTGCCAAAATTATGGCCAGTAATTCCCTGTCGACAATTTCACAATTGCACTCCGCTGGAGACAATTTCTTAGAGAAGAAACCACACGGATGCAAGGAACCGTCAGGCGTAGGACGTTGAGACAAGAGGGCACCTACTCCAGTCTCAGACGCATCGACCTCAAGAATGAATGGCAGGACAGGGTTAGGATGAGCCAGAACTGGAGCGGCAGCAAAGGCAGTCTTAAGACTATCAAAGGCCTTAATGGCAGTAGGTGACCAATGGAGTGGATCATTCTCTTTACGGGTCATGTCTGTGATAGGTTTGACCAAGGAAGAAAACATAATTTATGCTTACCTGATAAATTCCTTTCTCCTGTAGTGTAGTCAGTCCACGGGTCATCAATTACTTATTGAATATATCTCTTCCTAACAGGAAACTGCAAGAGAATTACCCAGCAGAGCTGCTATATAGCTCCTCCCCTCACATATCATATTCAGTCATTCGACCAAAGCAGACGAGAAAGGAGGAACCATAGGGTACAGTGGTGACTGGAGTTTAATTAAAATTTAGACCTGCCGTAAACACAGGGCGGGCCGTGGACTGACTACACTACAGGAGAAAGGAATTTATCAGGTAAGCATAAATTATGTTTTCTCCTGTTAAGTGTAGTCAGTCCACGGGTCATCCATTACTTATGGAATACCAATACCAAAGCTAAAGTACACGGATGAAGGGAGGGACAAGGCAGGAACATTAAACAAAAGGAACCACTGCCTGAAGTACCTTTCTCCCAAAAATAGCCTCCGAGGAAGCAAAAGTGTCAAATTTGTAAAATTTTGAAAAAGTGTGAAGCGAAGACCAAGTCGCAGCCTTGCAAATCTGTTCAACAGAGGCCTCATTTTTAAAGGCCCAGGTGGAAGCCACAGCTCTAGTAGAATGAGCTGTAATTCTTTCAGGAGGCTGCTGTCCAGCAGTCTCATAGGCTAAGCGTATTATGCTACGAAGCCAAAAGGAAAGAGAGATAGCCGAAGCCTTTTGACCTCTTCTCTGTCCAGAGTAAACGACAAACAGGGAAGAAGTTTGACGAAAATCTTTAGTTGCCTGCAAATAGAATTTCAGGGCACGGACTACGTCCAGATTATGCAAAAGTCGTTCCTTCTTTGAAGAAGGGTTAGGACACAGAGATGGAACAACAATCTCTTGATTGATATTCCTGTTAGTAACTACCTTAGGTAAGAACCCAGGTTTAGTACGCAGGACTACCTTGTCTGAATGAAAAATCAGATAAGGAGAATCACAATGTAAGGCAGATAACTCAGAGAATCTTCGAGCCGAGGAAATAGCCATCAAAAACAGAACTTTCCAAGATAACAGCTTGATATCAATGGAATGAAGGGGTTCAAATGGAACGCCTTGAAGAACATTAAGAACTAAGTTTAAGCTCCACGGCGGAGCAACAGACTTAAACACAGGCTTAATCCTAGTTAAAGCCTGACAGAAAGCCTGAACGTCTGGAACTTCAGCCAGACGTTTGTGTAGAAGAATAGACAGAGCAGAAATCTGTCCCTTTAACGAACTAGCAGATAAGCCCTTTTCTAAACCCTCTTGTAGAAAGGACAATATCCTAGGAATCCTAACCTTACTCCATGAGTAACTCTTGGATTCGCACTAATGTAAATATTTACACCATATCTTATGGTAAATTTTTCTGGTAACAGGCTTCCTAGCCTGTATTAAGGTATCAATAACCGACTCCGAGAAGCCACGCTTTGATAGAATCAAGCGTTCAATCTCCATGCAGTCAGCCTCAGAGAAATTAGATTTGGATGGTTGAAAGGACCCTGAATTAGAAGGTCCTGTCTCAGAGGCAGAGACCACGGTGGACAGGACGACATGTCCACTAGGTCTGTATAACAGGTCCTGCGTGGCCACGCAGGCGCTATCAGAATCACCGAAGCTCTCTCCTGTTTGATCTTGGCAATCAAACGAGGAAGCATCGGGAATGGTGGAAACACATAAGCCATGTTGAAGACCCAAGGGGCTGTCAGAGCATCTATCAGCACCGCTCCCGGGTCCCTGGACCTGGATCCGTAACCAGGAAGCTTGGCGTTCTGACAAGACGCCATGAGATCCAGATCTGGTTTGCCCCAACGATGAATCAGCTGAGCAAAGACCTCCGGATGAAGTTCCCACTCCCCCGGATGAAAAGTCTGGCGACTTAGAAAATCCGCCTCCCAGTTCTCCACGCCTGGGATGTAGATCGCTGACAGGTGGCAAGAGTGAGACTCTGCCCAGCGAATTATCTTTGAGACTTCCAACATCGCTAGGGAACTTCTGGTTCCCCCTTGATGGTTGATGTAAGCCACAGTCGTGATGTTGTCCGACTGAAATCTGATGAACCTCAGAGTTGCTAACTGAGGCCAAGCTAGGAGAGCATTGAATATTGCTCTTAACTCCAGAATATTTATTGGGAGGAGTTTCTCCTCCTGAGTCCATAATCCCTGAGCTTTCAGGGAATTCCAGACTGCTCCCCAGCCTAGAAGGCTGGCGTCTGTTGTTACAATCGTCCAATCTGGCCTGCGAAAGGTCATCCCCTTGGACAGATGTGGCCGAGAAAGCCACCATAGAAGAGAATCTCTGGTCTCTTGATCCAGATTTAGTAGGGGGGACAAATCTGTATAATCCCCGTTCCACTGATTTAGCATGCACAATTGCAGCGGTCTGAGATGCAGGCGCGCAAATGGTACTATGTCCATTGCCGCTACCATTAAGCCGATTACTTCCATGCACTGAGCTACTGACGGGTGTGGAATGGAGTGAAGGACACGGCAAGCATTTAGAAGTTTTAATAACCTGGCCTCTGTCAGGTAAATTTTCATCTCTACAGAATCTATAAGAGTCCCTAGAAAGGGAACTCTTGTAAGTGGAAATAGAGAACTCTTTTCCACGTTCACCTTCCACCCATGCGACCTCAGAAATGCCAGAACTATCTCTGTATGAGACTTGGCAGTTTGAAAACTTGACGCTTGTATCAGAATGTCGTCTAGGTACGGAGTCACCGCTATGCCTCGCGGTCTTAGTAACGTCAGAAGTGAGCCTAGAATTTTTGTAAAGATTATTGGAGCCGTAGCTAATCCGAAGGGAAGAGCTACAAACTGGTAATGCCTGTCTAGGAAGGCAAATCTTAGATACCGGTAATGATCCTTGTGAATCGGTATGTGAAGGAAGGCATCCTTTAGGTCCACTGTGGTCATGTACTGACCCTCTTGGATCATGGGAAGGATGGTTCGAATAGTTTCCATTTTGAATGATGGAACTCTTAGAAATTTGTTTAGGATTTTTAAGTCCAAGATTGGCCTGAAGGTTCCCTCTTTCTTGGGAACCACAAATAGATTTGAATAGAATCCCTGCCCGTGTTCCGTCCGCGGAACTGGGTGGATTACCCCCATTAGTAAGAGGTCTTGTACACAGCGTAGAAACGCCTCTTTCTTTATTTGGTTTGCTGATAACCTTGAAAGATGAAATCTCCCCCGTGGAGGAGAAGTTTTGAAGTCCAGGAGATATCCCTGAGATATGATCTCCAACGCCCAGGGATCCTGGACATCTCTTGCCCAAGCCTGGGCGAAGAGAGAAAGTCTGCCCCCCACTAGATCCGTTTCCGGATAGGGGGCCCTCTCTTCATGCTGTCTTGGGGGCAGCAGCAGGTTTCTTGGCCTGCTTGTCCCTGTTCCAGGACTGGTTAACTTTCCAGCCCTGCCTGTAACGAGCAACAGCTCCTTCCTGTTTTGGAGCGGAGGAAGTTGATGCTGCTCCTGCCTTGAAGTTACGAAAGGCACGAAAATTAGACTGTTTGGCCTTTGATTTGGCCCTGTCCTGAGGTAGAGCATGGCCCTTACCTCCCGTAATGTCAGCAATAATTTCTTTCAAGCCGGGCCCGAATAAGGTCTGCCCTTTGAAAGGAATATTAAGCAATTTAGATTTAGAAGTCACGTCAGCTGACCAGGATTTAAGCCATAGCGCTCTGCGCGCTTGGATGGCGAATCCGGAGTTCTTAGCCGTAAGTTTGGTTAAATGCACAACGGCATCAGAAACAAATGCGTTAGCTAGCTTAAGTGTTTTAAGCTTGTTGATTATTTCATCCAATGGAGCTGAGCGAATGGCCTCTTCCAGAGACTCAAACCAGAATGCTGCCGCAGCAGTGACAGGCGCAATGCATGCGAGGGGCTGTAAAATAAAACCTTGTTGAACAAACATTTTCTTAAGGTAACCCTCTAATTTTTTATCCATTGGATCTGAAAAGGCACAACTATCCTCCACCGGGATAGTGGTACGCTTAGCTAAAGTAGAAACTGCTCCCTCCACCTTAGGGACCGTCTGCCATAAGTCTCGAGTGGTGGCGTCAATAGGAAACATTTTCCGAAATATGGGAGGAGGGGTAAAAGGCACACCCGGTCTATCCCACTCCTTGCTAATAATCTCTGTAAGCCTTTTTGGTATAGGAAATACGTCAGTACACGCCGGTACCGCATAGTATCTATCCAACCTACATAATTTCTCTGGAATTGCAACCGTGTTACAATCATTCAGAGCCGCTAATACCTCCCCTAGCAATGTGCGGAGGTTCTCTAGCTTAAATTTAAAATTGGAAATCTCTGAATCCAGTCTCCCTGGATCAGATCCGTCACCCACAGAATGAAGCTCTCCGTCCTCACGTTCTGCAAACTGTGACGCAGTATCTGACATGGCTCTCATCTCATCCGCGCGCTCTGTCCTTAACCCAGAGCTATCGCGCTTGCCTCTTAATTCTGGCAACTTAGATAATACTTCTGTCATAACAGTAGCCATGTCTTGCAAAGTGATTTGTAAGGGCCTCCCTGATGTACTTGGCGCCACAAAATCACGCACCTCCTATAAGGAACAAACTCCTTTAAAGGAACACAAATGCTGTACCTTTAAATGTTGTAGTGTATCACTGAATAAATGTGAATCCTCTATTGGGTAAAAAAGGATTCAATAAGTATTTAGTGAAGTTTAATAAAGGTTAATTCTGTATATTACTTCATATACAAGAACTCAAGTTAATAGTGTTAACTTAGAGGTATTATCAGAATCCTAAGTATTCCAGAGTAAGTAAAATTAAAGTATCACTTAGGTATTTGAATAACTTCAACTTAAGAAACAAACTTGTGGTATTCAGTCTTGAATATATGTATCAGCAAAACCCCAAACTTGATAAACAGTCTTTGTATTAATTAAACAATAAGGACAGCTTCAGAATAAATTGACTTAATTTTTACCTTGCTTGTACTTTTATTTCCGGCTGTAAATGCTGCGGTATCGTGGCTTTTACTTCCAGCAGGAGGCTGTATTAGTTTGCAGTTTGTTGCCTCTGGAAATAAACTGCTTCGGTAGTCAGGTATGAGCTGTAGCGGAGGCTGTGTGAGAGGAGAAAAAGAGATGTAACTCTTACCGCGGTCCGGTGGCGTCTGACGTCACAGAGGGGAGGAGAATGGAAAGCCGTTGCTCCGGTCAGGTCTGTTTCCTTACTGACAAGGTACTAGGCAAAGTATTGAGAGGAGGGTTTGCCAAACAAATTCCGGATTGTTGAAGTAAGAATGAATCTTTAGATGGGTTTTGTAGAATTACAGCAGAATTGTAAGTTGATATTATGTTTCCTTAATGATTGTTTGAGCAGGTATCAATGCTTTGTGGATTGAAAGAAATAACAAATCCTTATTTGAAAGAATTGCGTTTAGTAGGCTTCAGTACTTCCTAATGAATTCAGGTAGCTGTAAGAAAAATTACTAAGCACTGAGTAAAGGAAGTGGTAAGGATTTAAAGGCGTTGCTACCAATCAGATTGTTTCTAAAACTTAAAGGGACAGTGTGAAATCCTGACATAACCCCCCCTTCAAGACAGCTGTCCCACAGCTGTGGGTCTAGGAGGGTCTGGATGTCTGCGATGAAAGACAGAAATTAACCTAGGGGCATTAAGGTTAGAAGCCGGTTCCCAAGTATCATCATCAGGAGAATAGTTCTTCCACCGGATTAAATATTGAAGTTCACCCAAATGATATCTAGAATCCAGTATTGATTGTACTTCATATTCATCAGGGTCCAAGGTCTGTGGTTGAGGAGGTAGGACAGTTGTATCCTGTCTAGTACTCAAAAAGGGTTTTAGAAGAGACACATGGAAGGTGGGATGGACTTTAATACTGTCAGGTAGTTGAAGGGTTACAGCGTTGTCATTCACAACCCGTATAATAGGAAAAGGTCCAAGAAATAAGGTTGCCAATTTCTTACTGGGTATCTGTAATCTTAGATTCTTGGTAGATAACCAAACCTTATCTCCGATTTTATAAGGAGGAGGAAATCTCCTACGAAGGTCATAATATGATTTCTGTATGGTTTGTGCTTTTTTGATATTATTATGGATGAAAGAAAAATTGTCGAGAAGGGAATTCTGAAAATCTTCAACAAGGGGGGAATTAGTAATCTCTTGAGAACTTATATTGATTGGTGGATGAAACCCATAATTGGCGTAGAAAGGAGTGAGTTTAGTTGAGGAATTCAAAGAATTATTGTAAGCAAACTCAGCCATTGCAATGAATTTCATCCAGTCGTTTTGGTGGTAAGAGCAGAAACACCTTAGATATTGCTCCAACCATTGGTTAAGACGTTCAGCTTGTCCATTGGTTTGAGGGTGGAAAGCAGTGGTGTATCTATGTTCTATGCCTGTTATTTTACAGAGATTTTTCCAAAAATGAGAGGTGAATTGAGATCCCCTGTCGGTTGTTAGAATTGGGGGAATACCATGAAGTTTGACGATATTATTGATAAAAAGATGTGCTGTTTCTGAAGAGGTCGGAAGCTTATGGTACGGGATAAAGTGAGCCATTTTCGAGAAGATGTCAATTACCACGAAAATAGTATTTTGATTGTTAGAAATAGGCAAATCAACTATAAAGTCCATTGACAAATGGTACCAAGGTCTAGTGGGGGTAGGTAATGGCATAAGTAGACCATAAGGAGGTTTCTTTTCTGATTTTGAGGTTGTACAGATCAGACAGCTTTGGACGTGTTCTTGTATAGTCTTCTGCATGTTAGGCCACCAAAAATCCCTTTTTACTAATTCAGTTGTACGTAAAATTCCAGGATGTCCTGCTAGAGGAGTATCGTGGTAAGTCTTAAGAATTTGTGATCTCATTGCTTCTGGAACATAGAGTTTCTCACCATGGTAGTAACTGTCTTCTTTCTTTATAAGTGATGGATGTGGAGGATCTGGTTCTTGACTTGTAAATCTCCTTATATCTTCAAGGAACAGGTTTGTGAAACCAATAAACTGGTCCTTAGGAATGATAGGGTAATTGTTATTAAGGTCTTGAGGTTTGTCTGGTAATCGTGAGAGGGCATCTGCCTTGCCATTTTTATTTGCTGGTCTATATATGATATTAAAATTAAACCTAGAGAAATAAAGGCTCCAACGAACTTGTCTTGCAGATAGTGTTTTATTGCATTGCAAATACTGAAGATTTTTGTGGTCAGTATAGACTGTAACAGGGTAAGTAGTGCCCTCCAACAGATGTCTCCAATGCTCAAAGGCTTGTTTAATAGCTAACAGTTCTTTTTCCCCTATTGGGTAATTTCTTTCTGCTGGCGTCATCATTTTGGAAAGGAATGAAACAGGGTGGATAGGGCTACTAAGATTTTCTTGTTGTGAAAGGACTGCTCCTAAAGCAAAATCAGAGGAATCCACCTCCAGTATATATGGTAGATTGGGGTTTGGATATTTCAATATAGGAGCGGTAGTAAAGCGTTTTTTTAATGCTGTAAAGGAAGTAGCAGCATCAGTGTCCCAATGATAAGGAATTAAAGAACTGGTTAAACGTGTAAGTGGTTTTGCAATTTTCGAATAATCTTTTATAAATTTTCTGTAGTAGTTGGAGAATCCTAGAAACTTTTGAAGCTCCTTTTTGTTTCTAGGGGTATGCCAATTTTCAACTGCTTCAACTTTTTCTTTTTGCATTTCTATTCCCTGGGGGGAAATGTTGTATCCAAGGAAAGAAACTTTGTTCGTATGAAAAATACATTTCTCCAATTTGGCATATAATTTATTCTCTCTCAACCTTTGAAGTACCTTGCTTACATGTTCAATATGGTCTGACTTATTTTTTGAGTAAATGAGTATGTCATCCAAGTATACTACAAGGCAATTATCCAGAAGATCACGGAAGACATCATTAATAAAATGTTGGAACGTGGCGGGTGCGTTGCACAATCCAAAAGGCATGACAAGATATTCATAGAGTCCGTATCTGGTTCTGAATGCAGTTAACCATTCGTGTCCTTCCTTTATGCGAACCAGATTGTAAGCTCCTCTCAGATCCAACTTGGAGTAGATGGTGGCTTGTGAAAGACGTTCGATTAATTCCGGTATTAATGGTAAAGGATATCTGTTTTTTATGGTTCTTTTGTTGAGCTCACGATAGTCTATTATTGGCCTGATGGTTGAGTCTTTGTTGCGTACAAAAAACATCCCAGCTCCTGCTGGGGAAGTTGAAGTTCTTATAAAGCCTTTCCTTAGATTATCGTCGAGATATTGTTTTAGGTAATCTAATTCAGGTTGGCTCATAGGATAGAGATGTCCGTAGGGGATGCTGGCCCCAGGTTGTAACTCAATGGGACAATCGTATGGTCGATGAGGAGGGAGATTCTCTGCCTCTGTTTTACTGAACACATCTTGGTATTGTTTATATTCCTTTGGTAATGTTTCTTCAGGAGAATCAACCTGCAGGATTAAAGACTCAGGTATACATTGTTTTTTACAATATGTGGAGGAAAAAGTAATTGTAAAAGGATTCCAATTGATGTATGGATTATGAAGTTTAAGCCAAGTAATACCCAGGATAATAGAAAAATTTGGGGAAGGAATCACATCGAAAGATAATAGTTCTGTGTGTCCTAATAATGAAACAAGAAGTGGTTCTGTGTGATGTGTAATAGGCCCTGTGGGAATGGTAGAGCCATCAATGACACGAACACAAACAGGTTTTGTTTTGCAAATCAAAGGAATTTTATTAGAAACAGCAGTGTGGTAATCAATGAAGTTTCCATATGCCCCAGAATCAATAATGCCTTCAACCTTCAGTTGTCTTTGGTGCCACTGTAGAGAGATAGATAAAATGTTAAAAGAAGATTGGTTGGTGGTCTGTATAGAGTTATTAAGATATGTAGACTTACTTCTTTTAGATTTTTGAAGTAAAGGACAATCTTGCACAGTATGTAACGGATTTGCGCAGTACATGCATAGACTTTTAACTCTTCGGCGGAGCCTTTCTTCGGGAGTTAAAGGTCCTCTGAGCACTCCAATCTCCATAGGTTCGGCTGTATTTTTGGTCGTAGGTGTGTTATTATGAGCCTGGGGATAACTTGATGACTTAGGACGAACCTCATAAGTGTAGCGTTCTGCTCTGCGTTCACGTAGCCTACGATCCAGTTGGACTGAGGATCTCATCAGAGCATCTAATGTTTTGGGTAACTCGAAACGTGCTAATTCATCTTTAAGATTTTCAGCTAATCCAAGACGGAATTGATTCCTTAAAGAGACTTGATTCCATTGAGAGTCGGCTGCATACATCTTGAACTCTGTGATGTAATCCTCCACAGGTCTTTTCCCTTGTCTTAAATTCCTCATGGAGGATTCTGCTGTAATCTGTACATCAGAGTCTTGATATAGCTCATCCAATGATGTAAAAAAATCTTCTAAGGACTCTAACAAAGGGTCATCATTCTCACAGAGGTTGTCAGCCCAGGTCCTGGGTTCCCCTCTGAGAAAAGAGATGGTGCTTAAAACTTTTACTCTGTCTGTGGGGTATGTCCTGGGTCTAAGATTAAACAATAACTGACAGGAGTTTTTGAACTGTCTATATAGTTTTCTGTTCCCTGAAAAAGTCTCAGGCAAAGAAACCTGCGGTTCAGGGGAATTCTCATGTTGTGAAGCTCTTACTGTAATTGAGTCTCTTATAATGGTTCTTAATGATTGATTTTCAATCTGTACATCTCGAACTGCTTGAGTGAGTTGGTCTACCTTTTGAGAAAGATTGTAGACGATTTGTGGGAGGTCAGCTGGTTCCATAATTTATGGCTTAGTAATTATATAAGGAACAAACTCCTTTAAAGGAACACAAATGCTGTACCTTTAAATGTTGTAGTGTATCACTGAATAAATGTGAATCCTCTATTGGGTAAAAAAGGATTCAATAAGTATTTAGTGAAGTTTAATAAAGGTTAATTCTGTATATTACTTCATATACAAGAACTCAAGTTAATAGTGTTAACTTAGAGGTATTATCAGAATCCTAAGTATTCCAGAGTAAGTAAAATTAAAGTATCACTTAGGTATTTGAATAACTTCAACTTAAGAAACAAACTTGTGGTATTCAGTCTTGAATATATGTATCAGCAAAACCCCAAACTTGATAAACAGTCTTTGTATTAATTAAACAATAAGGACAGCTTCGGAATAAATTGACTTAATTTTTACCTTGCTTGTACTTTTATTTCCGGCTGTAAATGCTGCGGTATCGTGGCTTTTACTTCCAGCAGGAGGCTGTATTAGTTTGTAGTTTGTTGCCTCTGGAAATAAACTGCTTCGGTAGTCAGGTATGAGCTGTAGCGGAGGCTGTGTGAGAGGAGAAAAAGAGATGTAACTCTTACCGCGGTCCGGTGGCGTCTGACGTCACAGAGGGGAGGAGAATGGAAAGCCGTTGCTCCGGTCAGGTCTGTTTCCTTACTGACAAGGTACTAGGCAAAGTATTGAGAGGAGGGTTTGCCAAACAAATTCCGGATTGTTGAAGTAAGAATGAATCTTTAGATGGGTTTTGTAGAATTACAGCAGAATTGTAAGTTGATATTATGTTTCCTTAATGATTGTTTGAGCAGGTATCAATGCTTTGTGGATTGAAAGAAATAACAAATCCTTATTTGAAAGAATTGCGTTTAGTAGGCTTCAGTACTTCCTAATGAATTCAGGTAGCTGTAAGAAAAATTACTAAGCACTGAGTAAAGGAAGTGGTAAGGATTTAAAGGCGTTGCTACCAATCAGATTGTTTCTAAAACTTAAAGGGACAGTGTGAAATCCTGACACCTCCTGAGCGGGAGGCGAAGGTACTGACACGTGAGGAGAGTTAGTCGGCATAACTTCCCCCTCGTTGTCTGGTGATAATTTCTTTACATGTAAAGATTGACTTTTATTTAAAGTAGCATCAATGCAATTAGTACACAAATTTCTATTGGGCTCCACATTGGCCTTTAAACATAGTGAACAAAGAGATTCATCTGAGTCAGACATGTTTAAACAAACTAGCAATGAGACTAGCAAACTTGGAAATACTTTTCAAAATTAATTTACAAGCAATATAAAAAACGTTACTGTGCCTTTAAGAAGCACAAAAAAAAAAAAACTGACACAGTTGAAATAACAATGACCAAAATAGTTATAGCAACCAAATTTTCACAGTAAATGTATTAAGTTAGCAAAGGATTGCACCCACCAGCAAATGGATGATTAACCCCTTAGTACCCAAAAACGGATAACAATTATATAATTAACGTTTTTCTCACAGTCAAATACACTGTCACAGGACTGCTGTGACTGATTACCTCCCTCAAAATGGATTTTGAAGACCCCTGAGCTCTCTAGAGACGATCTGGATCATGGAGGATGAAGTAGACAGATTGTGACTGAATTTTTACTGCGCAAAAAAGCGCTAAAATAGGCCCCTCCCACTCATATTACAACAGTAGGGAAGCTCAGAAACTGTTTCTATGCAGAAAACAAAAATGGCCATGTGGTAAAAATCATGCCCTAATAAGTTTTATCACCAAGTACCTCACAAAAACGATTAACATGCCAGTAAACGTTTTAAACATACATTTGAAAGTTATGTATTATTATTAATAAGCCTGCTACCAGTCGCTTTTACTGCAGTTAAGGCTTATACATTATTTCAGTATTAACAGTATTTTCAGAGTCAATTCCATTCCTTAGAAAAATACATTCAGTGTACACACACACACACATCAGCCTGATACCAGTCGCTATCACTGCATTTAAGGCTGAACTTACTTTACAATGGTATCAGCAGTATTTTCTCAGTCAATTCCATTCCTCAGAAAATAATTTACTGCACATACCTCATTTGTTGCAGGGGGGCCCTGCATGCTATTCCCCTTCTCTGAAGTTACCTCACTCCTCAGATGAGAAACAGCCAGTGGATCTTAGTTACGTCTGCTAAGACCATAGAAAAACCCAGGCAGATTCTTCTTCTAATGCTGCCTGAGAATAAACAGCACACTCCGGTGCCATTTAAAATAACAAACTTTTGATTGTAGAAATAAACTAAGTTAAAAAACACCACAGATCTCTCACAGCTTCCTTTTAGTTAGGCTGCAAGAGAATGACTGAATATGATATGTGAGGGGAGGAGCTATATAGCAGCTCTGCTGGGTAATTCTCTTGCAGTTTCCTGTTAGGAAGAGATATATTCCATAAGTAATGGATGACCCGTGGACTGACTACACTTAACAGGAGAAAAGTTTTTAATAAACTTTCTATAGTAATTGTCGAACCACAAAAAACGTTGAATAGACCGAAGACCAACTGGGCGAGGCCACTGCAGAACTGCAGATAACTTGTCAGGATTCACGGAGAACCCTGCAACAGAGATAACATAACCTAGGAAGGTTACTTGAGTCTGATGGAACTCACATTTCTCGAGTTTACAAAACAGGCCGTTCTCACGTAGTCTCTGAAGAACCCGTGTAACATCAGAACGATGAGCCTCAAGTGTGGGTGAGTGTATGAGGATGTCGTCTAAGTACACCACAACACACTGTTGCAACATATCTCGTAGGACATCATTAATAAATTCCTGGAAAACAGCAGGAGCATTACATAGGCCAAAGGGCATTACAAGATACTCATAATGCCCGCTCCTGGTGTTAAACTCTGTTTTCCATTCGTGGCCCTCCTTGATCCTAACGAGATTGTACGCTCCTCAATCAAGTTTAGTAAAGACTGTAGCTCCCTTGAGGCGGTCAAAGAGTTCCGTAATGAGTGGAATAGGGTAAGCATTCTTAATGGTAAGACGATTAAGACCCCTATAATCAATGCATGGTCTTAACTCACCACGCTTTTTCTTCACAAAGAAGAAGCCAGCCCCTGCAGGAGAGAAGGATTTGTGGATGATCCCCCGCGACAGAGCATCAGCAACATACTCCTCCATAGCACAATTCTCTGCAAAAGACAGAGGGTAAACCCGGCCCGAGGAGGAATGGCTCCAGGTTGCAGGTCTATGGCACAATCGTAAGACTGGTAAGGAGGAAACATACCGGCACACAACGTGTCAAAAACGTCTAGGAACTCTCGGAACTCTCGGATACAGAAGAAGTGCACAAGACTTTAACTG
This sequence comes from Bombina bombina, assembly GCF_027579735.1. Classification (NCBI taxonomy): domain Eukaryota; kingdom Metazoa; phylum Chordata; class Amphibia; order Anura; family Bombinatoridae; genus Bombina; species Bombina bombina. The sequence continues at coordinate 39,778,684 of NC_069510.1, forward strand.
GTTTCCGAAGACAAGTGGAAATACATTGCAGGGACCACGACAAAATTTCGGACCTGCGCCAGTCGAGACCTGGATTGTGCTTTTGGAGCCAGGGATAACCCAGAACAACCGGAAAATGCGGAGAGTTTATCAACTGGAACTGGAGGGTTTCAAAATGGAGAGCCCCAACAGCCATGGACAACGGAGCAGTTTCGTGAGTAACGAGTGCGGACTGAAGGGGCCTGCCATCAATGGCCTCAATAGCAAGCGGAACGGACCGAGGCAAAACAGGAATGGAGTGATTTGATACAAAAGCACTGTCAATGAAATAGCCCGCAGCACCGGTGTCAACAAGAGCCTGGGTGACTATGGAGAAGTCCACCCAGGAAAGGGCAACCATGACCAAAGGTTTCTCTTTAAGCGGTTCCGGGGATGAGGATAAACCACCCAAGGTCTGCCTCTGACAGGACCTTAGGTGTGAGTGTTTCCCGGCCGTGTAGGACATGACTTCAAAAGGTGGCCCTGTAACCCACAATAGAGGCAGAGCCCCTCCCTCCTTCTAAAGGCCCTCTCCGCCGCGGAGAGACGCGTGAATCCCAACTGTATCGGGTCAGCAGTACCTGGTGATTTGGGACCAGGAGGCATGGGAGGAGAGGAAGGCATGGGTGGGAACGAACACGTAGGAGACAACGGAACAGGTGGCTTCTGCAAGTGCTCCTTAAAAGAGAACCTCTCTCTGAGTCTGATGTCAATTAGGATCAAAAAAGACACCAATGCCTCGAGATCCTCTGGTAAATCTCTGGCAGCAACTTTGTCTTTAATCTCATCAGAGAGCCCATGAAAGAAGGCGGCAACAAGGGCTTCATTGTTCCAACCAACTTCTGCGGCAAGCGTATGGAACTCAATAGCATACTGAGCAACAGATCTTGTACCTTGCTGAATGGACATGAGTCATTTAGCAGCAGAGGAGGAGCGAGCCGGAACATCAAATACCCTTCGAAAGGAGGCCACAAATTCAGGGTAATTTGAAATCACAGGTTTATTAGTCTCCCACAAGGGATTAGCCCAGGCAAGAGCTGTGTCAGAGAGTAACGAGATGAGAAATCCCACCTTAGCTCTGTCAGAGGGAAACCCCTGAGGTAACATCTCAAAATAAATGCCCACCTGGTTCAAAAACCCTCTGCACTGAATAGGATTGCCTCCATATCGCTGAGGTAGAGGTGCAGAAACGGACATGCTCCTGGTAGGACTAGGTGCAGCAGCGGAAACAGGAGCAGCCATAACTTATGGGACACTTTGGTCCAAATGTGCAGTGCGAGTCAGCAGGGTTTGCAGGGCTAGTGCAAATTGATCCAAGCGGTGATCCTGTTCATCCATCCTGGAAATTATGGCAGGTAAAGGTGGATTATTAGCACCATCAGGATTCATGGCCTTCGCGTAATGTCAGGGTGCCAGGAATCAGACTGAGACGAGAAGTGCAAAAATAATCACACCTTTATTAATAACAAAAAAATAATAAAAAGTCCACAAGTCAAATAACAAGCCAGGAGTCAAAACCAGAGCTGGTAGTCAGACGAGCTGAGTCAGGAGCCAAAGCGAATAGTCAGACGAGCCAGAATCAGGAACAAGGAAAACAGCAGAGTCAGGAACAAGCCAGGGATCAGGAACCAGGAAGGACGTCAGGCAGCCAGGTAATACACAGGAACTCTCACAAACAGGTCTGAGACAACGCAAAGGCAAAGCATACTGAACAGAGGCCCTTTAAATAATAAGTGATGACATCACAATTCTGAGACTGCATCCTGTCTCACACAGATGATGCACACCAGTCTGGCCATAAAAGGAAGTGCAGGAAATGAACAGCATCCCTCACAATGCACCATAGTCAGCAAGAGAGGAAATGGCTGCCAGCAGCACATGGCAAACAAAACAGTGAAAAAACCCTGACAGGGTTTAACAGTGTTTATGACATCATTAACTATTGGGAGTGAATTTCAGGTATTCACATCTCAAAAAACTTTGACAGGTTGGTTAAAATATATACAGTAGGTAACCATCATAGCTATGTTAGATAAACGTTTTCCCTTTATTGATATCCAAAGATGCAATGGTGTCTTTTATGCCGCTCATTATTTCCATGAGAGCCCATTGGGTTCCCGGATAGGACCATACAGTAAAGGGCGTATTTTGGGTTTTGGTATAATACAGACCTAACTCACGGAATTATATTGGCAGGGTTTTATCTAATGATATTGTGTTCATCATTGTTATCATCATACAGTCCTGATTGGAGACATTGGGGGGTAGTTATCAAGCCGTCAACTTTTCTGCCTTCGCCGGCCCAATACGCCCGCCTAAGCTCGCCTACCTTCGCCGCCGCGGACCTGAAAAAATATGCCTAAGTTATCAAATAAAGCTGTCAAAAAGCCGCGGGCGATGAGCAGCGGACTGTGAGAGTTATCACTCATCCGATCTCGCTGCTCTTCGGCTTTTTCCCAGCTTTATTGCTAGCCTGTCACTAAGCACTCACACTAAACTGCACTGTTCTACCCCCTATACCGGCGCCCCCGGAGCCCACCGCAACTAAATAAAGTTACTAACCCCTAAACCGCCGCTCCTAGACCCTGCCGCAACTATTAAAAATGTATTAACCACTAAACCGCTGCTCCTAGACCCTGCCGCAACTCTGCTAAATGTATTAACCCCTAGACCGCCGCTCCTAGACCCTGCCGCAACTCTGCTAAATGTATTAACCCCTAAACCGCTGCTCCCGGACACCGCTGCCACCTACATTATACCTAGTAACCCCTATCCTGCCCCCCCTATACCGTCGCCCTCTATAATAAAGTTATTAACCCCTATCCTGCTGATCCCGCACCTCGCCGCAAATAAATAAATAGTTTAACCCCTAAACCGCCGCTCCCTGAACCCGCCGCAACCTATATTAAATTTATTAACCCCTATCCTGCCCCCCCTACACCGTCGCCACCTATAATAAATTTATTAACCCCTATCCTGCCCCCCACTACACCGCCGCCACTGTAATAAAATTATTAACCTCTAAGCCTAAGTCTAACACTAACCCTAACACCCCCTAACTTAAATATTAATTAAATAAATCTAAATAATATTTCTATTATTAACTAAGTTAATCCTATTTAAAACTAAATACTTACCTATAAAATAAACCCTAATATAGCTACAATATAAATAATAATTATATTGTAGCTATCTTAGGATTTATTTTTATTTTACAGGCACCTTTCAATTTATTTTAACTAGGTACAATAGCTATTAAATAGTTATTAACTATTTAATAGCTACCTAGCTAAAATAAAGAGAAATTTACCTGTAAAATAAAAACTAACCTAAGTTACAATTACACCTAACACTACACTATACTTAAATAAATTATTCCTATTTAAAACTAAATACTTACCTGTAAAATAAACCCTAAGATAGCTACAATGTAATTAATAATTACATTGTAGCTATTTTAGGATTTATATTTATTTTACAGGTAACTTTGTATTTATTTTAGCTAGTTAGAATAGTTATTAAATAGTTATTAACTATTTAATAACTACCTAGCTAAAAGAAATACAAAATTACCTGTAAAATAAATCCTAACCTAAATTACAATTAAACCTAACACTACACTATCATTAAATTAATTAAATAAACTACCTACAAATAACTACAATTAAATACAATTACATAAACTAACTAAAGTACCAAAAATAAAAAAAGCTAAGTTACAAAAAATAAAAAAAATAAGTTACAAACATTTAAAAAAATATTACAACAATTTTAAGCTACTTACACCTAATCTAAGCCCCCTAATAAAATAACAAACCCCCCCAAAATAAAAAAAATGCCCTACCCTATTCTACATTAAAAAAGTTCAAAGCTCTTTTACCTTACCAGCCCTTAAAAGGGCCTTTTGTGGGGGCATGCCCCAAAGAGTTCAGCTCTTTTGCCTGTAAAAGAAAAATACAAACCCCCCAACATTAAAACCCACCACCCACATACCCCTAATCTAACCCAAACCCCCCTTAAAATAACCTAACACTAATCCCCTGAAGATCATCCTACCTTTAGTCGTCTTCACTCAGCCGAGCCACCGATGGAACTGAAGAGGACATCCGGACCGGCAGAAGTGATCATCCAAGGGGCGCTGAAGAAATCTTCCATCCGATGAAGTGATCCTCCAAGCGGCGCTGAAGAAATCTTCCATCCGGGCGATGTCATCTTCCAAGAGGCGCTGAAGAAGTCTTCTATCCGGGCGATGTCATCTTCCAAGCCGGGTCTTGAATCTTCATCCCGCCGACACGGAACATCCTTCTTTCCCGACGGACTACCGACGAATGAAGGCTCCTTTAAGGGACGTCATCCAAGATGGCGTCCCTTCAATTCCGATTGGCTGATAGGATTCTATCAGCCAATCGGAATTAAGGTAGGAAAATCTGATTGGCTGATGGAATCAGCCAATCAGATTCAAGTTCAATCCGATTGGCTGATCCAATCAGCCAATCAGATTGAGTTCGCATTCTATTGGCTGTTCCGATCAGCCAATAGAATGCAAGCTCAATCTGATTGGCTGATTGGATCAGCCAATCGGATTGAACTTGAATCTGATTGGCTGATTCCATCAGCCAATCAGATTTTTCCTACCTTAATTCCGATTGGCTGATAGAATCCTATCAGCCAATCGGAATTGAAGGGACGCCATCTTGGATGACGTCCCTTAAAGGAGCCTTCATTCGTCGGTAGTCCGTCGGGAAAGAAGGATGTTCCGCGTCGGCGGGATGAAGATTCAAGACCCGGCTTCGAAGATGACCTCGCCCGGATAGAAGACTTCTTCAGCGCCTCTTGGAAGATGACCTCGCCCGGATGGAAGATTTCTTCAGCGCCGCTTGGAGGATCACTTCATCGGATGGAAGATTTCTTCAGCGCCCCTTGGATGATCACTTCTGCCGGTCCGGATGTCCTCTTCAGTTCCATCGGTGGCTCGGCTGAGTGAAGACGACTAAAGGTAGGATGATCTTCAGGGGATTAGTGTTAGGTTATTTTAAGGGGGGTTTGGGTTAGATTAGGGGTATGTGGGTGGTAGGTTTTAATGTTGGGGGTGGGTTGTATTTTTCTTTTACAGGCAAAAGAGCTGAACTCTTTGGGGCATGCCCCCACAAAAGGCCCTTTTAAGGGCTGGTAAGGTAAAAGAGCTTTGAACTTTTTTAATGTAGAATAGGGTAGGGCATTTTTTTATTTTGGGGGGGTTTGTTATTTTATTAGGGGGCTTAGATTAGGTGTAAGTAGCTTAAAATTGTTGTAATATTTTTTTAAATGTTTGTAACTTATTTTTTTTATTTTTTGTAACAGCTTTTTTTATTTTTTGTACTTTAGTTAGTTTATGTAATTGTATTTAATTGTAGTTATTTGTAGGTAGTTTATTTAATTAATTTAATGATAGTGTAGTGTTAGGTTTAATTGTAACTTAGGTTAGGATTTATTTTACAGGTAATTTTGTATTTCTTTTAGCTAGGTAGTTATTAAATAGTTAATAACTATTTAATAACTATTCTAACTAGCTAAAATAAATACAAAGTTACCTGTAAAATAAATATAAATCCTAAGATAGCTACAATGTAATTATTAATTGTATTGTAGCTATCTTAGGGTTTATTTTACAGGTAAGTATTTAGTTTTAAATAGGAATAATTTATTTAAGTATAGTGTAGTGTTAGGTGTAATTGTAACTTAGGTTAGTTTTTATTTTACAAGTAAATTTCTCTTTATTTTAGCTAGGTAGCTATTAAATAGTTAATAACTATTTAATAGCTATTGTACCTAGTTAAAATAAATTGAAAGGTACCTGTAAAATAAAAATAAATCCTAAGATAGCTACAGTATAATTATTATTTTATTGTAGCTATATTAGGGTTTATTTTAAAGGTAAGTATTTAGTTTTAAATAGGATTAATTTAGTTCATAATAGAAATATGATTTAGATTTATTTAATTAATATTTAAGTTAGGGGGGTGTGAGGGTTAGTGTTAGACTTAGGTTTAGGGGTTAATAAATTTATTACAGTGGCGGCGGTGTAGTGGGGGGCAGGATAGGGGTTAATAAATGTATTATAGGTGGCGACGGTGTAGGGGGGGCAGGATAGGGGTTAATAAATGTATTATAGGTGGCGACGGTGTGGGGGGGCAGATTAGGGGTTAATAAATTTAATATAGGTTGCGGCAGGGTCAGGGAGCAGCGGTTTAGGGGTTAAACTATTTATTTATTTGCGGCGAGGTGCGGGATCGGCAGGATAGGGGTTAATAACTTTATTATAGGGGGGCAGGATAAGGGGTTACTAGGTATCATGTAGGTGGCGGTGGGCTCTGGGAGCGGCTGTTTAGGGGTTAATAGGTATAGAGTAGCTTGCGGTGGGCTCCGGGAGCGGCGGTTTAAGGGTTAATAGGTATAGAGTAGCTTGCGGTGGGCTCCGGGAGCGGCGGTTTAGGGGTTAATACACTTATAGTTGCGGTGGGCTCCGGGAGCGGCGGTTTAGGGGTTAATATGTATAGAGTAGCTTGCGGTGGGCTCCGGGAGCGGCGGTTTAGGGGGTAATAACTTTATTTAGTTGCGGCGGTGTAGGGGGGACAGATTAGTGGTGTTTAGACTCGGGGTACATGTTAGGGTGTTAGGTGCAGACAGCTCCCATAGAAATCAATGGGATGTCTGGCAGCAGCGAACTTGTACTTTCGCTATGGTCAGACTCCCATTGATTCCTATGGGATCCGCCGCCTCCAGGGTGGCGGTTTGAAAACCAGGTACGCTGGGCCGGAAAAGTGCCGAGCGTACCTGCTAGTTTTTTGATAACTAGCAAAAGTAGTCAGATTGTGCCGCACTTGTGTGCAGAACATCTGGAGTGACGTAAGAATCGATCTGTGTCGGACTGAGTCCGGCGGATCGAAGTTTACGTCACAAAATTCTACTTTTGCCGGGATCTAGCCTTTGATAACTAAGGCGAATCAGCCTCGCCACAAATACGCTGCGGAATTCCAGCGTATTTGAGGTTGACGGCTTGATAACTACCCCCCATTATCATTATATATATATATATATATATATATATATATATATATATATATATATATTTATATATATATTTATTTATTAATATATATATATATATATATATATTGTTTTTATAAGTGTTGCAACTGAACTGCTAACCCAGGTATTATTATTGTATGGTCCGGATTGGGCACATAGGTAACAAATATATATATATATATATATATATATATATATATATATATATATAGCAAGTCCCAAGGAACCCCACGCACGGCTACTGCGTATAGAGATCCCCAAAGCAGGCAGATCAAACAGGGATTCCTTGGGACTTGCTGTATACATTATTTAGCAGTGCACCAGGGTGATTACCGGATGGTGTGTGCCATTTCTCCCTACGCCTGTTATATATACACATTACACATATTAATAATAAAATGCCACCTGAGGAAAAGAGATACTTATTCAACATTGTCCAATTAGGCATGACCCACTAGTTTAGTTTACTCTGGTTAATTGTTGCCAGATTACCAGTAAGTCCTTGATAGCTTGTAAGAGTATTAGACACTGAGGCCTCTAGTTATCAACGTGTCTACTTACCTGCATTCGCCGGCCCCAATACGTTCGCCTAAGCTCTCCTAACATCGCCGCCGCGGACTGAATATGCTCGCCAAAGTTATCAAGAAAGCTGTCAAAAAGCCGCGCACCAGCAGACTGTTGTTAACTGACAGTCATCGATCTCGTTGCTCATCGGCTTATTCGCAGCTTTCTTGCTAGCCTGTCACTAAGCACCCACACTATACTATACTGTTTTACCCCCTAAACCGCTGCTCCCGGAGCCCCCAGCACCTAAATAAACTTATTAACCCCTAAACCGCTGCTCCTAGACCCCTCTGCAACTATAATAAATATATTAACCCCAAAAAAACGCCACTCCCGGACCCCGCCGCCACTATAATAAATATATAAACCCCTAAACCGCCGCTCCCATACCCCACCGCCACCTACAATAACCCCTAATCTGCCGCCCCCTATACCGCCGGCACCTACATAAAGTTATTAACCCCTACCCTGCCAATCCCGGACCCCGCTGCAGATAAATTAATTGTTTAACCCCTAAACCGCCGCACCCAGAGCCCTCCGCCACCTACATTACATTTATTAACCCCTATCCTGCCCCCCCTTACACCGCCGCCACCTACAGTACATTGATTAACCCTTAATCTACCCCCCCTACACCGCCGCCACTATATTAAATTAATTAACCTTTAAACCTAAGTCTAACCCTAACACCCCCCTAACTTAAATATAATTTAAATTAATCTAAATAAATATTCCTATAATTAAATACATTATTCCTATTTAAAACTAAATACTTACCTGTAAAATAAACCCTAAGATAGCTACAATATAACTATTAGTTACATTGTAGCTATTTTATGGTTTATTTTTATTTTACAGGCGACTTTGTATTTATTTTAACTAGGTACAATAGCTATTAAATAGTTAATAACTATTTTTTTTTTTTTTAAATTACATTTTTTATTGAAGTCATAAATCAAAATTACAAACAAATAGGGTCCGTCCATAGACCAGAAAAATACACACAAAAAAAGTATACACTAAGAGGAGGAAAGCATTACATAATATAACATACAGTTACATTGGTAGAAGGTTGAGCTGAGCGAGCATTAAAGCTGTCCTAGTAACCTCTGGGTCAGCATGCAAAATTACAGTTGGATACCAATTGGTATCTGAGACCTCCGATAGGTGTATGGAGAAGACAGAGGAGGAAAATATAAGGCTCTCAGAGAGGTTCCTCTACTGTTTGGGAAACTGGACTGGACGGAAAAAAGCGGGACTTCCTTTTAATATTAAGTCGAAGAACAAATAAAAAAACAATAAAAACAAGTGAAAATGCTCCCCCTTATGTCAGAGGGGTCACTCTTGGACCTAAATAATCTAGTGAGGGTAACATACAGGATGGGAGCTTAATAATTAGTTCTTCTCAGGTTAGCGTATAGAGAGAGGAGAAAGAGTGCAGCGGACAAGAGCCGCTCTTATTAGAAAAAGGGGGAGAGAGGGGGGTAAGGCGGGGGGGGGGGCGGGCAGTCTGAGGTGAACATATTAGTGTTGAGGATGAGATGCTGGGAAGATACAGTTGTGGGATCCAGGGAGAACTCTTAATGGAGGCATACTTTACAATACTATAGACAAATGTTTATATCAATATGAAATGGGGATTCTATCCGACTTGTGTATGGGGTCAAACACACAATATTGGATAGTACAGGATGGTTATGGCTCATGCAGGTGGAATAGGTAAAGTACCTAGATATGCTCTGGTATGAAATATTTCATATACCCCCTTAGAGAGACAGTAATAGACTATGGCAGATGCACGTGAGACATTGAGTAAATACAAAACTTAGACACATAAATCAAGTGGTCATAAACTTAATGAAATGGCAAGTAATAGTCGGAAACCCCTGTACAACAGGATTGCTAAATGGCTACAAACGCTTGGGCGTGGAGTGAATCAAGTTATCATTGCTAAGTATTTGCGGGTAAGTAAGAGGGTTGAAATAAATGCTGCGGTCAGGGAGAGATAGTAGTAATGAGACCACAGGGAGTACCGGGTTCCTGATTAAAGATTCAGTCAAACTAGCTATGTCCCACTTAGTAGAGTTAAGTATATATGCAAGATTAGGATTATTTGTTTCATTCTAAACCTATAGTTCAGTGTCTCCTAAAGTGCACGACTTCTAAAGTATATAACTATACAAAAAGCAGATTGTCTACAGGTTAAGAGTCATAATAATGTGTGTGCCTATAACCATGGCTATTGTCTGCCATGACATGTAACCAGCTACCCCTAGTTTTGTGACAGTGATCCACCTACTGTTACCCTACTCCTGTTTTCTTAGACTCTATGTAGGCTTGAGCATAACCCAATTCTAAGTAATAAAGATTTATATATTAACATTTGGAGGGGAGATATAACAGTGAGTCAGGCATTAAATCCTGTTTGGCTGATATATGAGTATATTGTGAGGGCTATCATAATAGTATCAGTCTCTACTAAATATGGAGAACAATATGGGGGTACATATAAACTGGTAGAGAAGAAGAACAACACAACCGCTGCTAAACAAATCACTAGCTAAAACAAGCAGCCCATACAAGTATGACAAAATTAACATGAGTATAAGTGAGATCTGTAAGGAGAACTAGACCTTAATCAAGAGATAAGGAGAGAGAAAAAAATAAAGAATTAACTGTAAAAAGTAATCTGACAGTGTGGATTTAAATTCTGTTACACATATAGAACATTGTGAATTTCCAAACTGAATTTACACACATATCTAGGTCTAGCAAAAACACCCTGGAGGGTCAATAAGCTCCATCACTATCCCACTCCTATCAGGGGTATAGAGTGAAGTGTCCCAAGTAGCAGACCACCATATGTGCGCAGTAAAGACTCGTATCTGAGATTCTCAGAGGATGCAAGCAGGGATCGGGCAGGAAACACTACAACGTTAATGTCATTACTGCGGACCTGCTCTCTGGGTGCAATCAACTGTGCGGGAGCGGTTTTATCAGGAAACAAGGGAACAATTGAGGTAGGTGTTACTGGAGTTCCTGGGGTTCTGCTACCCCTGTGAAAGTCTCTGCTGCGCTCATTAAGAGCGGCCTTACCAGTAATTTTGGCTAGAGAGCTAGGAGACCACCTGTCCAATAGAAGCTGAAGTTCGTAATGCGGCTCAATATTAGTGTGAGGAGTAATCCTTGAAGAGAAATGGAGCGTTAAGTCTGTGGAGGCTTATGACATCGGGCCTGTATCATCTCAACCGGTATCTCAGAACGGTTCCACGCTGTTGCCTGATCATCCAGTCTCCGTGCTGTGAGGTCATCGAGTGGCCCATCGCTTCAATCCTGTGAAGCAGCCTTAAGTGTGGTATAGTAAGAGCCAGACTGTGCTGTCTCGTGGCATGGTACCATAAGGCAATCTATTGGTATCTCCTGCAGCGTAGTCTCCGACTCCATGCGAGCTGTGCTGTCTATATCCGCTCCCGCCATTGCTTCTTTTAATGTGTCAGAGAGATCTGAGAAGGAATAGTCCAGTTGATGGATCAGATCTTGCAGGAGAACTTGAAGCATCCCCATAGTTTCCTCGGTGAAAGCCATTAGTTTCTTCTAAATAATAAATTGTCACCAGGTAGTAGTGAAGGTCGGCAAGCCGGGAGAGGGCTTCAGAGAACGTGTGAATCTAGGCCTTGTCTACATAGAACAGAGCCCAAAACGTAATAAGATTTATAAAGTCGAGTATTTTCACGAACCCCAAGCTTTCATTTACATAGTTGAGCAAAAGTCCATCACAAATGTGGATTGATTTTCGTGGAAATTAGGTCATTTAGGAATCTTAGTTGGAGCTCATAGAATTTGCGACCTCTCCTGGCACTGCCTGGACACGCCCCCCCGTTATTAACTATTTAATAGCTACCTAGCTAAAATAAATACAAAATTACCTGTAAAATAAATCCTAACCTAAGTTACAATTACACCTAACACTACACTATCATTAAATAAATTAAATTAATTAACTACAATTACCTAACATTAAATAAAATTAACTAAAAATAACTAAAGTACAAAAAAAACCCTCTAAATTACAGAAAATAAAAAAAAATTACAAGAAGGTTAAACTAATTACACCTAATCTAAGCCCCCTAATAAAATAAAAAAAGCCCCCCCAAAATAATAAAATTCCCTACCCTATATACTAAATTACAAATAGCCCTTAAAAGGGCTTTTTGCGGGGCATTGCCCCAAAGTAATCAGCTCTTTTACCTGTAAAAAATAGAAATACAACCCCCCAACATTAAAACCCACCACCCACACACCCAAACCTACTCTAAAACCCACTTAAACCCCCTTAAAAAAACCTAACACTAACACCCCTTGAAGATCACCCTACCTTGAGACGTCTTCACCCAGCCAGGCACAAGTGGTCCTCCATACGGCAGAAGTCTTCATCCGATCGGGGCAGAAGAGGTCCTCCAGACGGTAGAAATCTTCATCCATGCGGCATCTTCTATCTTCATCCTTCCGGAGCGGAGCCATCTTCTATCCAGCCGATGCAGAGCCATCCTCTTCAATCAAAGTCCTAACACTGAATGAAGGTTCCTTTAAATGACGTCATCCAAGATGGCGTCCCTCGAATTCCGATTGGCTGATAGAATTCTATCAGTCAATCGGAATTAAGGTAGGAAAAATCCGATTGGCTGATGTAATCAGCCAATCGGATTGAAGTTCAATGCGAGGTCAATCGCATCCTATTGGCTGATTGGTTCAGGCAATCGGATTGAGCTCACATTCTATTGGCTGATCCAATCAGCCAATCGGATTGAGCTCACATTTTATTGGCTGTTCCAATCAGCCAATAGAATGCGAGCTCAATCCGATTGGCTGGTTGGATCAGCCAATCGGATTGAACTTCAATCCGATTGGCTGATTGCATCAGCCAATCGGATTTTTCCTACCTTAATTCCGATTGGCTGATAGAATCCTATCAGCCAATCGGAATTCGAGGGACGCCATCTTGGATGATGTCATTTAAAGGAACCTTCATTCAGTGTTAGGACTTTGATTGAAGAGGATGGCTCTGCGTCGGCTGGATAGAAGATGGCTCCGCTCCGGAAGGATGAAGATAGAAGATGCCGCATGGATGAAGATTTCTACCGTCTGGAGGACCTCTTCTGCCCCGATCGGATGAAGACTTCTGCCGTATGGAGGACCACTTGTGCCCGGCTGGGTGAAGACGTCTCAAGGTAGGGTGATCTTCAAGGGGTTAGTGTTAGGTTTTTTTAAGGGGGGTTTGGGTGGGTTTTAGAGTAGGGTTGGGTATGTGGGTGGTGGGTTTTAATGTTGGGGGGGTTGTATTTCTTTTTTTTACATGTAAAAGAGCTGATTACTTTGGGGCAATGCCCCGCAAAAAGCCCTTTTAAGGGCTATTTGTAATTTAGTGTAGGGTAGGGATTTTTATTATTTTGCGGGGCTTTTTTATTTTATTAGGGGGCTTAGATTAGGTGTAATGAGTTTAAACTTCTTGTAAAAAAAATATATTTTCTGTAATTTAGAGTTTGTTTTTTTTGTACTTTAGTTATTTTTAGTTAATTTTATTTAATGTTAGGTAATTGTAGTTAATTAATTTAATTTATTTAATGAAAGTGTAGTGTTAGGTGCAATTGTAACTTAGGTTAGGATTTATTTTACAGGTAATTTTGTATTTATTTTAGCTAGGTAGCTATTAAATAGTTAATAACTATTTAATAGCTATAGTACCTAGTTAAAATAAATACAAAGATGCCTGTAAAATAAAAATAAACCCTAAAATAGCTACAATGTAACTAATTGTTATATTGTAGCTATCTTACAGCTAGATTTGGAGTTTGGCGGTAGAAGGGCTGTTAACGCTCCGCGGGTTTTTTTCTGGCCGCACCATAAAATTAACTCTGGTATCGAGAGTTCAAAAAAATGCTGCGTTAGGCTCCAAAAAAGGAGCGTAGAGCATTTTTAACGCAAATGCAACTCTCGATACCAGAGTTGCTTACGGACGCGGCCAGCCTCAAAAACGTGCTCGTGCACGATTCTCCCATAGGAAACAATGGGGCTGTTTGAGCTGAAAAAAAACCTAACACCTGCAAAAAAGCTGCGTTCAGCTCCTAACGCAGCCCCATTGTTTCCTATGGGGAAACACTTCCTACGTCTGCACCTAACACCCTAACATGTACCCCGAGTCTAAACACCCCTTACCTTACACTTATTAACCCCTAATCTGCCGCCCCCGCTATCGCTGACCCCTGCATATTATTATTAACCCCTAATCCGCCTCACTAACCCTATCATAAATAGTATTAACCCCTAATCTGCCCTCCCTAACATCGCCGACACCTACCTTCAATTATTAACCCCTAATCTGACGACCGGAGCTCACCGCTACTATAATAAATGGATTAACCCCTAAAGCTAAGTCTAACCCTAACACTAACACCCCCCTAACTTAAATATAATTTAAATCTAACGAAATTAATTAACTCTTATTAAATAAATTATTCCTATTTAAAGCTAAATACTTACCTGTAAAATACATCCTAATATAGCTACAATATAAATTATAATTACATTGTAGCTATTTTAGGATTAATATTTATTTTACAGGCAACTTTGTAATTATTTTAACCAGGTACAATAGCTATTAAATAGTTAAGAACTATTTAATAGTTACCTAGTTAAAATAATAACAAATTTACCTGTAAAATAAATCCTAACCTAAGTTATAATTAAACCTAACACTACCCTATCAATAAATTAATTAAATAAACTACCTACAATTACCTACAATTAACCTAACACTACACTATCAATAAATTAATTAAATACAATAGCTACAAATAACTACAATTACATAAACTAACTAAAGTACAAAAAATAAAAAAGAACTAAGTTACAAAAAATAAAAAAATATTTACCAACATTAGAAAAATATTACAACAATTTTAAACTAATTACACCTACTCTAAGCCCCCTAATAAAATAACAAAGACCCCCAAAATAAAAAAATGCCCTACCCTATTCTAAATTAATAGAGTTAAAAGCTCTTTTACCTTACCAGCCCTGAACAGGGCCCTTTGCGGGGCATGCCCCAAGAAAATCAGCTCTTTTGCCTGTAAAAAAAAACATACAATACCCCCCCCCCAACATTCCAACCCACCACCCACATACCCCTAATCTAACCCAAACCCCCCTTAAATAAACCTAACACTAGCCCCTGAAGATCTTCCTACCTTGTCTTCACCATCCAGGTTCACCGATCCGTCCTGGCATCCGGTGCTGAAGAGGTCCAGAAGAGGCTCCAAAGTCTTCCTCCTATCCGGCAAGAAGAGGACATCCGGACCGGCAAACATCTTCTTCCAAGCGGCATCTTCAATCTTCTTCCATTCGGTGCGGAGCGGGTCCATCTTGAAGCAGCCGACGCGGATCCATCCTCTTCTCCCGACGACTAGACGACGAATGACGGTTCCTTTAAGGGACGTCATCCAAGATGGCGTCCCTCGAATTCCGATTGGCTGATAGGATTCTATCAGCCAATCGGAATTAAGGTAGGAATATTCTGATTGGCTGATGGAATCAGCCAATCAGAATCAAGTTCAATTCGATTGGCTGATCCAATCAGCCAATCAGATTGAGCTCGCATTCTATTGGCTGTTCCGATCAGCCAATAGAATGCGAGCTCTATCTGATTGGCTGATTGGATCAGCCAATCGGATTGAACTTGATTCTGATTGGCTGATTCCATCAGCCAATCAGAATATTCCTACCTTAATTCCGATTGGCTGATAGAATCCTATCAGCCAATCGGAATTCGAGGGACGCCATCTTGGATGACGTCCCTTAAAGGAACCGTCATTCGTCGGGAGACGCCGAAAGAAGAACCGTCATTCGTCGTCTAGTCGTCGGGAGAAGAGGATGGATCCGCGTCGGCTGCTTCAAGATGGACCCGCTCCGCACCGAATGGAAGAAGATTGAAGATGCCGCTTGGAAGAAGATGTTTGCCGGTCCGGATGTCCTCTTCTTGCCGGATAGGAGGAAGACTTTGGAGCCTCTTCTGGACCTCTTCAGCACCGGATGCCAGGACGGATCGGTGAACCTGGATGGTGAAGACAAGGTAGGAAGATCTTCAGGGGCTAGTGTTAGGTTTATTTAAGGGGGGTTTGGGTTAGATTAGGGGTATGTGGGTGGTGGGTTGGAATGTTGGGGGGGGGGTATTGTATGTTTTTTTTTACAGGCAAAAGAGCTGATTTTCTTGGGGCATGCCCCGCAAAGGGCCCTGTTCAGGGCTGGTAAGGTAAAAGAGCTTTTAACTCTATTAATTTAGAATAGGGTAGGGCATTTTTTTATTTTGGGGGTCTTTGTTATTTTATTAGGGGGCTTAGAGTAGGTGTAATTAGTTTAAAATTGTTGTAATATTTTTCTAATGTTGGTAAATATTTTTTTATTTTTTGTAACTTAGTTCTTTTTTATTTTTTGTACTTTAGTTAGTTTATGTAATTGTAGTTATTTGTAGCTATTGTATTTAATTAATTTATTGATAGTGTAGTGTTAGGTTAATTGTAGGTAATTGTAGGTAGTTTATTTAATTAATTTATTGATAGGGTAGTGTTAGGTTTAATTATAACTTAGGTTAGGATTTATTTTACAGGTAAATTTGTTATTATTTTAACTAGGTAACTATTAAATAGTTCTTAACTATTTAATAGCTATTGTACCTGGTTAAAATAATTACAAAGTTGCCTGTAAAATAAATATTAATCCTAAAATAGCTACAATGTAATTATAATTTATATTGTAGCTATATTAGGATGTATTTTACAGGTAAGTATTTAGCTTTAAATAGGAATAATTTATTTAATAAGAGTTAATTAATTTCGTTAGATTTAAATTATATTTAAGTTAGGGGGGTGTTAGTGTTAGGGTTAGACTTAGCTTTAGGGGTTAATCCATTTATTATAGTAGCGGTGAGCTCCGGTCGTCAGATTAGGGGTTAATAATTGAAGGTAGGTGTCGGCGATGTTAGGGAGGGCAGATTAGGGGTTAATACTATTTATGATAGGGTTAGTGAGGCGGATTAGGGGTTAATAACTTTATTATAGTAGCGCTCAGGTCCGCTCGGCAGATTAGGGGTTAATAAGTGTAGGCAGGTGGAGGTGACGTTGAGGGGGGCAGATTAGGGGTTAATAAATATAATATAGGGGTCGGCGGGGTTAGGGGCAGCAGATTAGGGGTACATAAGGATAACGTAGTTGGCGGTCGGCAGATTAGGGGTTAAAAAAATTTAATCGAGTTGCGGCGATGTGGGGGGACCTCAGTTTAGGGGTACATAGGTAGTTTATGGGTGTTAGTGTACTTTAGGGTACAGTAGTTAAGAGCTTTATGAACCGGCGTTAGCCCAGAAAGCTCTTAACTCCTGCTTTTTTTCTGCGGCTGGAGTTTTGTCGTTAGAGCTCTAACGCTCACTTCAGAAACGACTCTAAATACCGGAGTTAGGAAGATCCCATTGAAAAGATAGGATACGCAAATGGCGTAGGGGGATCTGCGGTATGGAAAAGTCGCGGCTGAAAAGTGAGCGTTAGACCCTTTTTTGAGTGACTCCAAATACCGGCGGTAGCCTACAACCAGCGTTAGGAGCCTCTAACGCTGGTTTTCACGGCTACCGCCGAACTCTAAATCTAGGCCTTAGGGTTTATTTTACAGGTAAGTATTTAGTTTTAAATATGATTAATTTATTTAATTATAGGAATATTTATTTAGATTAATTTAAATAATATTTAAGTTAGGGGGGTGTTAGGGTTAGACTTAGGTTTAGGGGTTAATTCATTTAATATATTGGTGGTGGTGTAGGGGGGTAGATTAGGGGTTAATCAATGTACTGTAGGTGGCGGTGGTGTAGGGGGCAGGATAGGGGTTAATAAATGTAATGTAGGTGGCGGAGGGCTCCGGGTGCGGCGGTTTAGGGGTTAAACAATTAATTTCTTTGCGGCGGGGTCCGGGATCAGCAGGATAGGGGTTAATAACTTTATGTAGGTGGCGGCGGTATAGGGGGCAGCAGATTAGGGGTTAATAGGTATAATGTAGGTGGCGGCGAGGTCCTGGAGCAGTGGTTTAGGAGTTCATATATTTATTATAGTTGCGGCAGGGTCCAGGAGCGGCGGTTTAGGGGTTCATATATTTATTATAGTTGTGGCGGGGTCCGGGAGCGGTGGTTTAGGGGTTAAACATTTTATTTAGTTGTGGCGGGGTCCGGGAGCGGTAGTTTAGGGGTTAATAAGTACAAAGTAGGTGGCGGCGGTGTAGGGGGGACAGATTAGGGGTGTTTAGACTCGGAGTACATGTTAGGGTGTTAGGTGTAGACACTTCCCATAGGAATCAATGGGATATCGGGCAGCAGCGAACATGAGCTCTCGCTACTGTCAGACTCCCATTGATTCCTATGGGATCCGCCGCCTCCAGGGTGGCGGATTGAACACCAGGTACGCTGGCCCGGAATAGTGGCGAGCGTACCTGGTTGTTCTTTGATAACTTCCAAAAGTAGTCAGATAATGCCGAACTTGCGTTCGGAACACCTGTAGTGACGTAACCATCGATCTGTGTCGGACTGAGTCCGGCGGATCGTAGGTTACGTCCCTAGTTTCTACTTTTGCCAGTCTGTAGGGCTTGATAACTATGGCGAATCAGCCTCGCCACAAATACGCTGCGGAATTCCAGCGTATTTGCAGTTGATGGCTTGATTACTAGAAGTCTGAGAGGCCTAGTTATCAAGCCGTCAACCTCAAATACGCTGGAATTCCACAGCGTATTTGTGGCGAGGCTGATTCGCCTTAGTTATCAAAGGCTAGAGACCGGCAAAAGTAGAATTTTGTGACGTAAACTTCGATCCGCCGGACTCAGTCCAACACAGATCGATTCTTACGTCACTCCAGATGTTCCGCACACAAGTGCGGCACAATCTGACTACTTTTGCTAGTTATCAAAAAACTAGCAGGTACGCTCGGCACTTTTACGGCCCAGCGTACCTGGTTTTAAAACCGCCACCCTGGAGGCGGCGGATCCCATAGGAATCAATGGGAGTCTGACCATAGCGAAAGTACAAGTTCGCTGCTGACAGACATCCCATTGATTCCTATGGGAGATGTCTACACCTTACACCCTAACATGTACCCCGAGTCTAAACACCACTAATCTGTCCCCCCCTACACCGCCGCAACTAAATAAAGTTATTACCCCCTAAACCGCCGCTCCCGGAGCCCACCGCAAGCTACTCTATACCTATTAACCCCTAAACCGCCGCTCCCGGAGCCCACCGCAAGCTACTCTATACCTATTAACCCCTAAACCGCCACTCCCGGAGCCCACCGCAACTATAATAAATGTATTAACCCCTAAACTGCCGCTCCCGGAGCCCACCGCCACCTACATTATACCTAGTAACCACTATCCTGCCGCCCCTATACCGCCGCCCTCTGTAATAAAGTTATTAACCCCTATCCTGCCGATCCCGCACCTCGCCGCAACTAAATAAATAGTTTAACCCCTAAACCGCCGCTCCCTGACCCTGCCGCAACCTATATTAAATTTATGAACCCCTAATCTGCACCCCCTACACTGTCGCCACCTATAATACATTTATTAACCCCTATCCTGCCCCCCACTACACCGCCGCCACTGTAATAAATTTATTAACCCCTAAACCTAAGTCTAACACTAACCCTCACACCCCCCTAACTTAAATATTAATTAAATAAATCTAAATAATATTTCTCTTATTAACTAAGTTAATCCTATTTAAAACTAAATACTTACCTTTAAAATAAACCCTAATATAGCTAAAATATAAATAATAATTATATTGTAGCTATCTTAGGATTTATTTTTATTTTACAGGCATCTTTCAATTTATTTTAACTAGGTACAATAGCTATTAAATAGTTATTAACTATTTAATAGCTTACCTAGCTAAAATAAAGAGAAATGTACCTGTAAAATAAAAACTAACCTAAGTTACAATTACACCTAACACTACACTATACTTTAATAAATTATTCCTATTTAAAACTAAATACTTACCTGTAAAATAAACCCTAAGATAGCTACAATGTAATTAATAATTACATTGTAGCTATTTTAGGAATTATATTTATTTTACAGGTAACTTTGTATTTATTTTAGCTAGTTAGAATAGTTATTAAATAGTTATTAACTATTTAATAACTACCTAGCTAAAAGAAATACAAAATTACCTATAAAATAAATCCTAACCTAAGTTACAATGAAACCTAACACTACACTATCATTACATTAATTAAATAAATTAACTACAAATAACTACAATTAAATACAATTACATAAACTAACTAAAGTACAAAAAAAAAGCTAAGTTACAAAAAATAAAAAAAATAGGTTACAAACATTTTAAAAATATTACACCAATTTTAAGCTACTTACACCTAATCTAAGCCCCCTAATAAAATAACAAACCCCCCCCCAAATAAAAAAATGCCCTACCCTATTCTAAATTAAAAAAGTTCAAAGCTCTTTTACCTTACCAGCCCTTAAAAGGGCCTTTTGTGGGGGCATGCCCCAAAGAATTCAGCTCTTTTGCCTGTAAAAGAAAAATACAACCCCCCCCAACATTAAAACCCACCACCCACATACCCCTAATCTAACCCAAACCCCCCTTAAAATAACCTAACACTAATCCCCTGAAGATCATCCTACCTTGAGTCGTCTTCACTCAGCCGAGCAGCGATGGAACCGAAGTGGACATCCGGAGCGGAAGAAGTTATCCTCCAAGCGGCGCTGAAGAAATCTTCCATCCGATGAAGTGATCCTCCAAGCGGCGCTGAAGAAGTCTTCGATCCGGGCGATGTCATCTTCCAAGAGGCGCTGAAGAAGTCTTCTATCCGGGCGATGTCATCTTCCAAGCCGGGTCTTCAATCTTCATCCCGCCGACGCGGAACATCCTTCTTTACCGACGGACTACCGACGAATGAAGGCTCCTTTAAGGGACGTCATCCAAGATGGCGTCCCTTCAATTCCGATTGGCTGATAGGATTCTATCAGCCAATCGGAATTAAGGTAGGAAAAATCTGATTGGCTGATGGAATCAGCCAATCAGATTCAAGTTCAATCCGATTGGCTGATCCAATCAGCCAATCAGATTGAGCTCGCATTCTATTGGCTGATCGGAACAGCCAATAGAATGCAAGCTCAATCTGATTGGCTGATTGGATCAGCCAATCGGATTGAACTTGAATCTGATTGGCTGATTCCATCAGCCAATCAGATTTTTCCTACCTTAATTCCGATTGGCTGATAGAATCCTATCAGCCAATCGGAATTGAAGGGACGCCATCTTGGATGATGTCCCTTAAAGGAGCCTTCATTCGTCGGTAGTCTGTCGGTAAAGAAGGATGTTCCGCGTCGGCGGGATGAAGATTGAAGACCCGGCTTGGAAGATGACATCGCCCGGATAGAAGACTTCTTCAGCGCCTCTTGGAAGATGACATCGCCCGGATTGAAGACTTCTTCAGCGCCGCTTGGAGGATCACTTCATCGGATGGAAGATTTCTTCAGCGCCGCTTGGAGGATAACTTCTTCCACTCTGGATGTCCACTTCGGTTCCATCGTTGCTCGGCTGAGTGAAGACGACTCAAGGTAGGATGATCTTCAGGGGATTAGTGTTAGGTTATTTTAAGGGGGGTTTGGGTTAGATTAGGGGTATGTGGGTGGTCGGTTTTAATGTTGGGGGGGTTGTATTTTTCTTTTACAGGCAAAAGAGCTGAATTCTTTGGGGCATGCCCCCACAAAAGGCCCTTTTAAGGGCTGGTAAGGTAAAAGAGCTTTGAACTTTTTTAATTTAGAATAGGGTAGGGCATTTTTTTATTTTGGGGGGCTTTGTTATTTTATTATGGGGCTTAGATTAGGTGTAAGTAGCTTAAAATTGTTGTAATATTTTTAAATGTTTGTAACTTATTTTTTTTATTTTTTGTAACTTAGCTTTTTTTTTTTTTGTACTTTAGTTAGTTTATGTAATTGTATTCAATTGTAGTTATTTGTAGTTAATTTATTTAATTCATTTAAAGATAGTGTAGTGTTAGGTTTAATTGTAACTTAGGTTAGGATTTATTTTACAGGTAATTTTGTATTTCTTTTAGCTAGGTAGTTATTAAATAGTTAATAACTATTTAATAACTATTCTAACTAGCTAAAATAAATACAAAGTTACCTGTAAAATAGATATAAATCCTAAGATAGCTACAATGTAATTATTAATTACATTGTAGCTATCTTAGAGTTTATTTTACAGGTAAGTATTTAGTTTTAAATAGGAATAATTTATTAAAGTATAGTGCAGTGTTAGGTGTAATTGTAACTTAGGTTAGTTTTTATTTTACAGGTAAATTTCTCTTTATTTTAGCTAGGTAAGCTATTAAATAGTTAATAACTATTTAATAGCTATTGTACCTAGTTAAAATAAATTGAAAGTTACCTGTAAAATAAAAATAAATCCTAAAATAGCTACAATATAATTATTATTTATATTGTAGCTATCTTAGGGTTTATTTTAAAGGTAAGTATTTAGTTTTAAATAGGATTAATTTAGTTCATAATAGAAATATTATTTAGATTTATTTAATTAATATTTAAGTTAGGGGGGTGTTAGGGTTAGTGTTAGACTTAGGTTTAGGGGTTAATAATTTTATTACAGTGGCGGCGGTGTAGTGGGGGGCAGGATAGGGGTTAATAAATTTATTATAGGTGGCGACGGTGTAGGGGGGGCAGGATAGGGGTTAATAAATTTAATATAGTTTGCGGCGGGGTCAGGGAGCTGCGGTTTAGGGGTTAAACTATTTATTTAGTTGCGGTGAGGTGCGGGATCGGCAGGATAGGGGTTAATAACTTTATTATAGAGGGCGACGGTATAGGGGGGGCAGGATAGGGGTTACTAGGTATAATGTAGGTGGCAGTGGGCTCCGGGAGCGGCGGTTTAGGGGTTAATACATTTATCAGACTTGCGGCAGGGTCTAGGAGCGGCGGTTTAGGGGTTAATACATTTATAAGAGTTGCGGCAGGGTCTAGGAGCGGCGGTTTAGGGGTTAGTAACTTTATTTAGTTGCGGGGGGCTCCGGGGGCGCCGGTATAGGGGGTAGAACAGTGCAGTTTAGTGTGAGTGCTTAGTGACAGGCTAGCAATAAAGCTGTGAAAAAGCCGAAGAGCAGCGAGATCGGATGAGTGATAACTCTCACAGTCCGCTGCTCATCGCCCTGCGGCTTTTTGACAGCTTTATTTGATAACTTAGGCGAAAATTTTCAGGTCCGCGGCGGCGATGTGAGGCGAGCTTAGGCGGGCGTATTGGGCCGGCGAAGGCAGGAAAGTTGACACGTTGATAACTACCCCCCTGAGTCTCAGGGTTTCATGTGAAAATATTATATTTAATGTATTTTATTATTGTTTTCTTTATTTGCACATCATATGTCCATAAGTGCCAGAAATTGTTGTGTGATTTGTATATACAGTATCTCACAAAAGTGAGTACACCCCTCACATTTTTGTAAATATTTCATTATATCTTTTCATGTGTCAACACTGAAGAAATTACACTTTGCTACAATGTAAAGTAGTGAGTGTACAGCCTGTATAACAGTGAGAATTTGCTGTCCCCTCAAAATAACTTAACACACAGCCATTAATGTCTAAACCGTTGGCAACAAAAGTGAGTACACCCCTAAGTGGAAATGTCCAAATTGGGCACAATTTGCCATTTTTCCTCCCTGGTGTCATGTGACACATTAGTGTTACAAGGTCTCAGGTGTGAATGGGGAGCAGGTGTGTTAAATTTGGTGTTATCACAAGTTCAACATGGCACCTAATGGCAAAGAACTCTCTGAGGATCTGAAAAAAAGAATTGTTGCTCTACATAAGGATGGCCTAGGCTATAAAAAGATTGCCAAGACCCTGAAACTGAGCTGCAGCACAGTGGGAAAGACCATACAGTGTTTTCACAGGACAGGTTCCACTCAGAACAGGGACTCGCCATGGTTGACCAAAGAAGTTGCGTGCACGTGCTCAGCATCAAATACAGAGGTTGCCTTTGGGAAATAGACGTATGAGTGCTGCCAGCATTGCTGCAGCGGTTGAAGGAGTGGGGGGTCAGCCTGCCAGTGCTCAGACCATACGCCGCACACTGCATCAAATTGGTCTGCATGGCTGTCATCCCAGAAGGAAGCCTCTTCTAAAGATGATGCACAAGAAAGCCCAGAAAACAGTTTGCTGAAGACAAGCAGACTAAGGACATGGATTACTGGAACCATGCCCTGTGGTCCGATGATACCAAGATCAATTTATTTGGTTCAGATAGTGTCAAGCGTGTGGCGGAAACCAGGTGAGGAGTATGAAGACAAGTGTATCTTGCCTACAGTCAAGCATGGTGGTGGGAGTGTCATGGTCTGGGCCTGCATGAGTGCTGCCGGCACTGGAGAGCTACAGTTCATTGAGGGAACAGTGAATGCCAACATGTACTATGACATACTGAAGCAGAGCATGATCCCCTCCCTTCGGAGACTGGACCACAGGGCAGTATTCCAACATGATAACAAACCCAAACACACCTCCAAGACGACCACTGCCTTGCTAAAGAAGCTGAGGGTAAAGGTGATGGACTGGCCAAGCATGTCTCCAAACCTAAACCCTATTGAGCATCTGTGGGGCATCCTCAAACGGAAGGTGGGGGAGCACTCCGTGATGTCGTCATGGAGGAGTGGAAGAGAATTCCAGTGGCAAAGTGTTATTTCTTCAGTGTTGTCACATGCAAAGATATAATAAAATATTTACAAAAATGTGAGGGGTGAGGGTCACTTTTGTGAGATACTGTATATCAATTTACATTTTTTGTTATCAAGTGTACACAGGGTCAAGTGGAATTGGTTTTCTATAAATGAGTATAGGTCACATGTGTATTATAATTAACCAATAGGTTCACAGCTTTGCTTTTAAAGAACAAATGTCTACTTCATTTAGGCACGTCTATGATTAAGGCTACCAAGCCGAAACATGTCAGGCGTGCTCTGGCTGTTGTACTTTTGTGTTTTTTAATGTGACCATTAAAGAAGATTTGTTTTAATTGTCCTAGAGCTTGCCGGTTTTTCCTTTTTGAACTATATATATATATATATATACACACACATACGCATTACATTGTATTACTGCTGTATTTTAGGAAATACGATTTCATCATAGCAACATCTATTGCAAAATGATCATATTTTTAGCTGGTCTATAGGATATAAAGATTAGTAATAGCAGGCAGGAAGGAAGATGTTTTATATTTAAACATTCTTAAAGATTGCAACAGATTTAGAACACACACATATCACTCAGCTATGAGAGGATCTACTGCACAGAGACTGTTGGCCCTGATCCTTTGGATAACAATATTGTCTTGTTCTTCAGAGGACACCTGTCCACGTAAGTTCTACTGTTGTCTGCTCCTTAGTATTGTAGTGTCACATCAAATGAAACGTTGAACATAAAACTTAGCTAGTTCCCAGTAGTGCAATGTTGCTCCCTCAACAAAGGATACCAAGAGAAGCACATTTGATAATAGAAGTAAATTGGGAGTTGTTTAAAAACAACTGTCTGAATAATGAATGAAACATTTTGGGTTTCATGTCACTTTAAGTGATGATGCTGTTTAGAGGATTTTTATAATGCAGTTAAAGGATGATTATATATATATATATATATATATATATATATATACAGTATATAGTATGTAAATATATTTATACAATACGTATGAGGACAAGCATGTAATCCAGATAAATACATCTAAGCATACTTAATATATAAATAGCACTATTTAGAACAGCAGTATATATTCATAGCAAACATAAAGAAATAGCACTAGAATTAGAAGGGGCAAGGGACAGAAACTAACCATGATAATTAATTTCTTTGTACATGACATAATTGTCAAACAAATTGTTGCTCATAAATACACTCTGCACCTTACACACACAAAACATCCAAATATATTTATTTAATATTGTATTTTTTTGTATTGTTTATTGTTCACTCCTTTCCATGTATCAGGTGTAGCATTGTAAAGAAACCTGCTAATGTTTTTTTGTGATAAAGGAAATTAAAGTCATATAGATTTGTCTATCCTTTTGGTTCTTTACAGTTGTTGTTTTTTTACATTCACCTAGATTACGAGTTTTGCGTTAGAAGTTATGCGGTGCTAACAAGCAGTTTATGCTCACCGCTCACTTACAGACAGCGCTGGTATTACAGATTTTTACAAACCCAGCGTTAACAGACAAAAAGTGAGCGTTGAGCAAAATTTTGCTCCATATCTTACTCCAATACCAGCGCTGCTTACGTTAGCGGTGAGCTGGTTGTGCATGCTCGTGCACGATTTCCCCATAGGAATCAACGGGGAGAGCCGGCTGAAAAAAGTCTAACACCTGCAAAAAAGCAGCGTTTAGCTCCTAACGCAGCCCCATTGATTCCTATGGGGAAACACATTTATGTTTACACCTAACACCCTAACATGAACCCCAAGTCTAAACACCCCTAATCTTACACTTATTAACCCCTAATCTGCCGCCCCCGACATCGCAGACACATACATTATAACTATTAACCCCAAATCTGCTGCCCCCAACAGCGCCGACACCTACATTATATTTATTAACCCCTAATCTGCCACCCCCAACGTCGCCGCCACTATTCTAAATTTATTAACCCCAACACCTAAGTATAACCCTATCCCTAACCCCCCTAACTTAAATATAATTTAAATAAATCTAAATAAAATTCATATCATCTTAACTAAATTATTCCTATTTAAAACTAAATACTTACCTATAAAATAAACCCTAAGATAGCTACAATATAACTAATAGTTACATTGTATCTAGCTTAGGTTTTATTTTTATTTTACAGGCAAGTTTGTATTTATTTTAACTAGGTAGAATAGTTACTAAATAGTTATTAACTATTTAATAAACTACCTAGCTAAAATAAAGACAAATTGACCTGTAAAATAAAACCTAACCTAAGTTACACTAACACCTAAAACTACACTATAATTAAATTATTTCCCTAAATTAAATACAATTAAATACAATTAAATAAAATTAGCTAAAGTGCAAAAAAAACAAACACTAAATTACAGAAAATAATAAACAAATTATTCCAAATTATTCCAATCAGTCAATAGAATGCCAGCTCAATCCTATTGGCTGATTGGATCAGCCAATAGGATTGAACTTCAATCCTATTGGCTGATTGCATCAGCCAATAGGATTTTTTCTACCTTAATTCCAATTGGCTGATAGAATTCTATCAGCCAATCGGAATTGAAGGGACGCCATCTTGGATGACGTAATTTAAAGGAACCTTCATTCAGTGTTAGCCGTCAAATGAAGAGGATGCTCCGCGTCGGATGTCTTGAAGATGGACCCGCTCTGCGCCGGATGAAGATAGAAGATGCCGTCTGGATGAAGACTTCTGCCCGTCTGGAGGACCACTTCGCCCGGCTTTAGGGGTTAAAATATTTATTATAGTGGCGGCGATGTCCAGTTCGGCAGATTAGGGGTTAAAAAATTTCTTTTAGTGTTTGCGATGTGGGAGGGCCTCGGTTTAGGGGTTAATAGGTAGTTTATGGATGTTAGTGTACTTTTTAGCACTTTAGTTAAGAGTTTTATGCTACGGCTTTGTAGTGTAAAACTCTTAACTAATGACTTTAAAATGCGGTACCAGTCTTGACAGGAGAGGGTCTACCGCTCTCTTTTTGGCAGACTCGTAATACCGGCGCTATGCAAGTCCCATTGAAAAAAAGAGGATACGCAATTTACGTTAGTGGATTTGCGGTATTGCCAAGTCTGGCCAAAAAAGTGAGCGGTACACCTGTACCTGCAAGACTCGTAATACCAGCGGGCATTAAAAAGCAGCGTTAGGACCGGCCAACGCTGCTTTTTAAGCCTAATGCAAAACTCGTAATCTAGGTGATTGTTTCTCCGTTTATATTGCATTGGAAAATATATATTATGGCACATAGCTTTTTCATTAGATATGTTGCAGTGTGTTTTTTACACCAAAATTTTGAGGGAGCAAAAACATCCCAAATATAAAAATATTAATTTAAAGTAAAAGTGTAATATATCATTTAAAAATGTAACACCACTTTATTGTATATGTTCAAAGCAAAGGTGTAAGAAGTTAAAGAGACATGAAACCCAACATTTACTTTCATGAATTAGTTAGAGGGGACGATTTATCAAGCTCCGTACAATCGGGTTGATTGACACCCCCTGCAGGGGGTGGCATTGCACCAGCAGTTCACAAGAATTGCTGGTGCAATGATAAATGCTGACAGCCTATGCTGTCTGCATTTATCGATGTGCAGCAGACATGATACGCTACATCATATCATGTCCGCTTGCACTATGATAAATCTACCCCAGAGTCAGTAATTATAAACAGCTTTCCAATTTTCTTCTATTATTTAGTTTGCTATTATTTCTTGGTATCCTTTTTTGAAAAACACAACTAGACAGGCTCAGAAGCAGCAATGCACTACTAATAGAAGCTAGCTGCTGATTGGTGGCTCCAAATATATGCCTCTCGTCATTGGTTCACCTGTGTTCAGCTGTGTACCAAAATAAATAAGCTAATTAAAAGGAAATTGAAAAGATGTTAAACATTGTATGCCTTATCTGAATCAGGAAATTATTTTTAAAGGATTTCATGTCTCTTTAAGGGAAATTTCCCTCATAAAAAACGGCTAGATTACGAGTTTTGCGTTATGGCTCATAACGCTGCTTTTTCACTACCGCTGCTATTACGAGTCTTGTAGGTATAGATATACCGCACACCTTTTTGGCTGTAATGCAATGTAACTACCCCTAACCCCACCTTTCAAAAAGTCCTTTTTCAATGGGACTTCCATAGCGCCGACAACCAGTAGTTATGGGTTTTGTGCTACAAAGCTGTAGCATAAAACTCATAACTAAAGTGTTACAAAGTACACTAACACCCATAAACTACCTATTAACCCCTAAACCGAGGCCCTCCCGCATCGCAAACACTATAATAAAAATATTAACCCCTAATCTGCCGCTCCGGACATCGCCACCACTATAATAAACATAGTAACCCCTAAACCGCCGCACTCCCGCATTGCAAACACTAGTTAAATATTATTAACCCCTAATCTGCCGCCCCCAACATCACCGCTGCCACTATACTAGCCAATAGGATTGAGCTTGCATTCTATTCGCTGATTGGATCAGCCAATAGGATTAAAGCTCAATCTTGTGAGCTGCTGGTGCAACGCCGCCCCCTGCAGATTCGCGGCCAATGGGCCGCCAGCAGGGGGGTGTCAATCAACCCGATCGTACTCGATCGGATTGATTTCTGGCGATTTCTGACCGCTGCTCAGAGCAGGCAGACAGGGTTATGGTGCAGCGGTCTTTGTGACCGCTGCTTCATAACTGCTGTTTCTGGCGAGTCTGAAGACTCGCCAGAAACACGGGCCATCAAGCTCCTTTCGGAGCTTGATAGATAGGCCCCAAAGTGAGGAGATTAGAGGTGTTAGAAAAAAAGGGACTGAAAGTGCCTATACTGTATATAGTGGTCCTATATGACACATTTATTAACATACAGGTAGATTACGAGTTATGCGCGCTATAGGGTTTTTAACGAACGCAACAATTTCACCCTCCATAGCGCTGCCATTACAACAGCCGGCTTGTGCGTGCAATATGGTTGCATTAAGCACCAAACCGCACAAAATACAAGCGCTGTTCTTTCCCCATAGACATCAATGGGGAGAGCGGGTCAGAAAAAACACCTGTGATCGTGAAATTAAATGCTCCGTAACGCAGCCCCATTGATGTCTATAGGGTAAAAAAAGTTTAAACCTAACACCCTAACATAAACCCCATGTCTAAACACCCCTAATCTGCCGCCCCCGACATCGCAACACCTACATAATGTTATTAACCCCTAATCTGACGCTCCCGATATTGCCGCCACCTAAAGAAATTTATTAACCCCTAATCTTCCGCTCCCGATATCGCTGCCACTATACTAAAGTTATTAACCACTATAACTCTGCACCTCAAAATCGCCCACACTATAATAAATATATCAACCCCTATTCCGCTGCTTCCCAACATCGCCGCCACTAAATAAAGCTTATTATCCTCTGGAACCTGCAATATTGGGCCATGTGGCGCATCTGTTTCTGTTTGTTGTTCTAGATTGCTGTATCTGGATCTTGGCCTGGACCACCACAGATTGCTGCCTTTGTATACTATCCTCAAGATTTCCACAAAAGGACATTTTACCATCTTTGTACCTTCAATTGATATCTATCTACATTGGGTGATATCTAATTAGTCCTATGATTACTGTGTGTTAAATAATATCTTGTACCAATACGTTATATCTAAAAAAATCTCTACGGTGTGATATTATATATTTACATAATCTATCTATCTGAATTATATTTAGTATAAGCTATTTATAATTATTCACTTTGTGTGTTCTTAAGGGCGCCCCCTATTTTTCTTTTGTTTTTGAGTACTAAATAAAGCTATTAACCCCTAAACCTCTGGCCTCCCACATCACTACCACTAAATAAACCTATTAACCCCTAAACCGCCACCCCCCCACATCGCAACAACCTAAATTAAACTATTAACCCCTAAACCTAACCCTAACACCCCCTAACTTTAACATAATAAAAATAGAGCTAAATTAGTTACAATTATTAACTAAATAATACCTATTTAAAACTAAATACATACTTACCTGTGAAATAAAACCTAAGCTAGCTACAATATAACTAATAGTTATATTGTAGCTAGCTTAGGTTTTATTTTTAATTCACAGGTAAGTTTGTATTTATTTTAACTAGGTAGACTAGTTAGTAAATAGTTATTAACTATTTACTAACTACCTAGTTAAAATAAATACAAAGTTACCTGTGAAATAAAACCTAAGCTGCCTTACACTAAAACCTACCATTACAAAAAATAAAAAAACTACTATTACAAAAAATAAAAATAAAAAAAATAAAAAAAACTACCATTACAAAAAATAACAAACGAAATTATCCAAACAATAAAAAATATTCCTATTCTAATACCCTTTAAAAAAAACAAAAAAAACACCCCAAAATAAAAAACCCTAATCTATAATAAACTACCAAGGGCCTTTTGTGTGCCCTTAAAAGGGCCTTTTGTAGGGCATTGCCCTTAAGATAACAGCTCTTTTCCTACAAAAGAAAAACAAACACCCCCTAACAGTAGCCTAAACCTGCCTGCCTATCTGTGCTCACTGCTCAGTGACATGCGGCCCAGGGCTGTGCACTGACAGACTTGGAACAGAGTCAGAGAGCAGAATTTTCATAGTTTGCGCGCCTAAACCTTTTCTTCAGTGATTTATTTTAGAGTGCTCTGTTTATCTTTCATTTGATGTTCTGCTGAGCCAGGGAGCAGCTCTAGGCATGAGCTTCCTAATTAATGCAGTGCAGTTTACATATTTTGTATGTGTGTGTCTGAGTTTTTGTGTGTCTCAGTGTTTTTGTGTGTGTGTCTGAGTGTGTTTCCGAGTGTTTGTGTGTGCATCCGAGTATGTTTTTAAGTGTGTCTGAGTGTTTGTATGTGTGTTTGCCTGTGTTTTTGTGTGTGTCTGCTTTCTGGGGGGGGGGGGGGTGACACCATGACTTACCGCACCGGGTGACACCAACCCTAGTGACGCCACTGCAAACCCCCACCCACCAAACCCACAAAATAAAAATAAAGTAAAACCTAATCTACCCATTGGGGCCCATTTATCAAGCTCCAAATGGAGCTTAAAGGGCTGTGTTTCTGGTGAGTCTTCAGACTCGCCAGAAACAGCAGTTATGAAGCAGCGGTCTAAAGACCACTGCTCCATAACCCTGTCCGCCTGCTCTGAGCAGGCGGAAAGCAATCGCCACAATACAACCCGATCGAGTACAATCGGGTTGATTGACACACCCTGATGGTGGCCAATCTGCAGGTTTGCATGTCTGCAGGGGGTGGTGTTGAACCAGCAGCTCTTGTGAGCTGCTGGTGCAATGCTGAATACGAAGAGCAAATTGCTCTCCGCATTCAGCGATGTCTGCGGACCTGATCCGCACTGTCGGATCAGGTCCGACAGAAATTTGATAAATCAGCCCCATTGCCCTGAAAAGGGCATTTGTATGGGCATTGCCCTTAAAAAGGCATTTAGCTATTATTCCTGCCCTTAAAAGGGCATTTAGCTCTTTTAAGAAATGCCCAACCCCTAATCTAAAAATAAAAACCCACCCCAAATCGAAAACAAAAACATTACACAAAATAACAAACAAATTATCCAAAGTAATACAAATTATTCCTATTCTAATACCCTTTTAAAAAAAACAACCTAATCTAGAATAAACTACCAATAGCCCTTAAAAGGGCTTTGCCCTAAAGATATCAGCTCTTTTTCTAAAAAAAATACAAAGGCCCACTAACATTATAAACCCCCACCCCCAAACCCACAAAATAAAAAAATTATCTAAAAAAACCTAATCTACCCATTCCCCTGAAAAGGGCATTTGTATGGGCATTGCCCTTAAAAGGGCATTTAGCTCTTTTTCTTGCCCTTAAAAGGGCATTTAGCTCTTTTAAGAACTGCCCAAACCCTAAACTAAAAAAAAAAAAACACGCAAAAAACCTTAACAAAACCTAACACTAACCCCTCTTTAGGTACTCACAGTTGCTGAAGTCCCGCTTGAAGGATCTTCATCCCGGTGGCTCCATCTTCATCCACGCGGCCCCATCTTCATCCAAGCGGCATCTTCTATCTTCATCCCGGCGGCGCAGAGCGGGTCCATCCTGAAGACATCTGGTGCAGAGCATCCTCTTCATATGGTCGCCGCCGTATACTGAATCTTAAATGCAAGGGACGCGATTCAAAATGGCGTCCCTTGCATTACTATTGGCTGATTTGATTTTGAAAATTCAAATCAGCCAATAGGATGAGAGATACTGAAATCCTATTGGCTGTTTGAAACAGCCAATAGGATGAGAGCTTCTGAAATTCTTTTGCCTGTTCAAATCAGACAATAGGATGAGAGCTTCTGAAATTCTATTGGCTGTTCAAATCAGTAGCTCTCATCCTATTGGCTTATTTGAATTTCCAAAATTAAATCAGCCAATAGGAATGCAAGGGATGCCATTTTGAATCGCGTCCCTTGCATTGAAGATTCAGGCCGGCTGGATGAAGATAGAAGAGGCCACCTGGATGAAGATTTCTTGCCGAATGGATGAGGACTTCACCGTCTGAAATAAGATAGAAGGGGCCGCCTGGATGAAGACTTCTTGCCGCATGGATGAGGACTTCACCGGCTGGATGGATCCTTTAAGCGGGACTTCAAGAACTGTAAGTGGATCGTCGGGGGTTAGTGTTAGGTTTTTTTAAGGGTTTTTTGGGTGGTTTTTATTTTTAGATTAGGGTCTGGGCAGTAAAAGAGCTAAATGCCATTGGTAGTTTATTGTAGGCAAGGGTTTTTTTTTATATTGAGGGGGCTTTTTTATTTTGATAGGACTATTAGATTAGGTGTCAATTTTTTTATTTTTGATAATTTGGTTTGTTGATTTTCGTAATTTAGTGAGGGGGGTGTTTTGTAACTTAGATTTTTTTTGGTAATTTAATACTTTTTAATAAGGTTTAATGGTATATTTAAATAATTTTAGTAGGGTTAGGTTTTTTTAATATGTAATTTATTTAATTGGTAGTTTAATTTAATTGTAGTATAATAGTTTAAAAATAGTTTATATTAAGATAGGGATGTTGTAATTTTAATTTAAAGTTAAGGGGTTGTTAGGTTTAGGTGTTAATAGTTTAATTAATTTTTTGAGATGTGGGGGGCTGACGGTTTAGGGGTTAATAGGTTTAGTTAGTGGTGGTGATGTGGGAGGCCAGAGGTTTAGGGGTTAATAACTTTATTTAGTGGCGGCGGTGTCGGGGAGCGGTAGATTAGGGGGGTTTAGGCTCGGGGTTTATGTTAGGGTGTAAACGTAACTTGTTTTCTACCATAGAAATCAATGGGGTATACTTCATTGTTTTGCAGCATCGAACATAAGCTTTCGGTGCTTTCAGACTCCCATTGATTTCTATGGCATCCGTGACCTCAAGGGTGGCGGATTGAAAACTAGGTACGCTGCGTCCGAATAGCCGCGATCGTACCTGTTAAATGTTTGATAAATGGGAAAAAGTGTCAAATAGAGCTGAATGTGTATTCGGAACATCTGTAATGACGTAAGCATCGATCTGCGTTGTATGTTACGTCACAAATTTCAACATTGGCTGATCTTGAGGCTTTGATAACTAGGTCACATTCTAGTTGGAGCCCATTCAATTCTGGATTTAACATTCAGAATCATGGTAAGGTTAATAAAGAACAAGGAGAAAACAAAAGAAAGAGAGAGAGAGTGAGAGAGATAGAGGCCTCTAGTTATCAAGCCATCAACTGCAAATACGCTGGAATTCCGCAGCATATTTGTGTCGAGGCTGATTCGCTGTAGTTATCAAGCCCTACAGCCCGGCAAAAGTAGAATTTAGTGACGTAACATACGATCCGCCGGACTCAGTCCGACACAGATCGATAATAACGTCACTACAGATGTCCGGAACGCAAGTTCGGCACAATCTCACTACTTTTGGTAGTTATCAAATACCTACCAGGTACGCTCGCCACTATTCCGGGCCAGCGCACCTGGTTTTCAATCCGCCACACTGGAGGCGGCAGATGACATAGGAATCAATAGGAGTCTGACAGCAGCGTGAGCTCATGTTCGCTGCTGCCCGATATCCCATTGATTTCTATGGGAACGTCTGCACCTAACACCCTAACATGTACCCCGAGTCTAAACATCCCTAATCTGCCCCCCTACACCGCCGCCACCTACTTTATACTTATTAACCCATAAACCGCCGCTCCTGGACCCCTCCACAACTATAATAAATATATTAACCCCTAAACCACCGCTCCCGGACCCCGCCGCCACTATAATAAATATCTGAACCCCTAAACCGCCACTCCCGGAGCCCGCTGCCACCTACATTATACCTATTAACCCCTAATATGTCGCCCCCTATACCGCCGCCACCTACATAAAGTTATTAACCCCTATCCTGCCGATCCCGGACCCCGCCGCAAATAAATTAATTGTTTAACCCCTAAACCGCCGCACTCAGAGCCCTCCGCCACCTACATTACATTTATTAACCCCTATCCTGCCCCCCCTACACCGCCGCCACCTACTGTACATTGATTAACCCCTAATCTTCCCCCCCTACACCGCCGCCACTATATTAAATGAATTAACCCCTAAACCTAAGTCTAACCCTAACACCCCCCTAACTTAAATATTATTTAAATTAATCTAAATAAATATTACTATCATTAAATAAATTAATCCTATTTAAACTAAATACTTACCTATAAAATAAACCCTAAGATAGCTACAATATAATTAATAATTACATTGT